>NC_081444.1:13076421-13090280 GCF_007210705.1 Tigriopus californicus | reverse complement strand
GGGACAGCCACGTTATGGTTAGTTAGCCCCTCGTTTGTTGTCTGTTGTTTTGGTGGAGCACTGGCAAGTTTTTTGCACAAGACAGTCTCTTATTGATTGAACAATTCCTTTTGCTGATTATCGATTTAGCCACGGTAACAATATTCGCGTTTCATCATGCAGTGACTGCTATTTTGGATATTTTATGCAAAGTTCAAGATCGATAAATTTTGACTACAAATAGAAATTAAACTACGATTTTAGTATTTTGTTTGGTTTAATTCTGCTAGTGTTGCGGGACAAAGCGATGGAGAAAACCACGGAGATTGAACAAACTGATTTGGTATTCTCAGACATGAGAGCAAACATACATGAACAAATTGTCGAAACGAACCGAGGTTCAAGTGGATTTCAGACCGCCTCTTAATGACTTCCAAATCCGAGCCCGTCGAGAACATGCGCTTTTGTGGGCGAGTAATATGTGCACATTTTCATGTCGTTTTATTTCGGGATTGTATGAAAACAAATGTTGCTTCCTTCCTTCGTCTCTCATCAATGAATAGAAGGCGAGAGGTTGGGCAAATTGTGCCATGATTGCTTCAACGCTTCTTGTTCCTCTCATTCTTCTCCCATTAAATGAGCGAATACTCCTGGGAGACCAATCGTGGCACAGATGGCAAATGGGGGATAGGCTTTCAGAGGGAACAACTTCAGGGCACGCGCCAAAGCCACACAAAGAAAGTAGCATCCGTTTCAAAATGGAACAAAAGATAATAGAGAGCAACGAAACGAGATTTGTAGACCCTAGCTACGGAGACGAAGAGGCTTGAAAGCCTGTTCCAAGATCATCATGGGAATCCTGCTGTACGGCCAAGGCGAACGAAACGAGATTTGTAGACCCTAGCTACGGAGACGAAGAGGCTTGAAAGCCTGTTCCAAGATCATCATGGGAATCTTTCGATCTGCTTTTCAGAGTGCTTGAGCCCACGAACGGACCTATCAAATATCGGAGATGGAATATCAAGTGGGATATCGGGGATCATCCTTGAAAGGGAAGGCTTTTTATCTCTTTCTCCAGTCAGATTGTCTCTTGTTTAGACAAATCTCTTGAGTGCTCTTTCCAATTCTAGAAATGTGCCCGCCTCAAAAATTTCCGAGATTGAAGCCTCGTTCCGATATGATTGAGCGTATGATAAAGATCCTCCCAAAAACATCCATGTTTTCCATGGGTCTTGGGCTCAGTTAGTGGCTGGGGAGAAAGCACTTAGAGCTGTGAGAGACTTGCCAAGTGACAACAATGACGACGACAAGCAACGGATTTGTGTAACTAATTTCGAACGCTTTTGTTCCAAAGAATTAACGTGAAGCTCCCCTTTCAACCTCTGGCTCCAATCGAGAGCGAGATCCACTCGCCGACTGATTGAGTGAGAGCAAGAAGAAGCAGTCTATCTATCTATTCATCAGAGATTAAAGTCAAGTGATCCGCTCACGCTCGCTTAAGCTTTTAAAAAGGATTGAAGGATTTGTCAAGTTTGATGCACATTTCTCAATCTCAAAGATGTGATATGAGAGAGGGGAGAAAAGGGAGAAGGGGGGGGGGCACACTCACGCCTTGATTGATTAGGAGTCGTTGAAGCAACTTAATTACAAGAGTTGCCTGTTTTTTATTTGGCTCGTTCCTTAGTTTCATCTTGTTCCTCGACCCGCGTGTAAAAAACCACTGAGAAGATCTCCAGTCTAATCTTCTTACTTATTCACACCTTCGTTGATCTGGAGTCGTTGAAGCAACTTAATTACAAGAGTTGCCTGTTTTTTATTTGGCTCGTTCCTTAGTTTCATCTTGTTCCTCGACCCGCGTGTAAAAAAACCACTGAGAAGATCTCCAGTCTAATCTTCTTACTTATTCACACCTTCGTTAATGCGTTAAATTGGGTCTGTTTTTGCTCGTTCACCTCGGAATTCACGGGTTTGCCACTCGCCTCTCTAATATTCCCCCTCTCCTCCCTTCAGCAGCGCTCTTCCGCTCGGCGCTTTCTTCTTCCGCCAATTTTCCCTTCCGCCGCCCAATCAGAGGCCGAGGTCGCCTTTTTTCGCGCGGAAAGGCGGCGGACCAATCAAAGAGCGCAACGAGAAAGGCGAATCCGCGGGGAAAATGAGCCACGAGAACGAGAAGGAGAAGAGCGGAGCGGAGCAGAAAGGACATGGGCGCCGCCGCGTAGCTAGCTGCTCACTTGGAGAACCCACGAGTTGGGTGTGAGGCTGCGAGGCTCTGAGGCTCTGAGGCTGTGAGGCTGGAGGTGAATCCTTGGTGTAATTGAGGAGCAATCTGGGACGACCACACTCGCGCTCTATTAGCTTGATGGGCCTACAAATTAGGGTGGTGTGTATTTCAGCCCTCAAGCGGGTAGGAAAAGTTGGGTTCTCTTGAGGGGGAGTGGAAGAGGGACAACTAAGTTGGGATATCCACTCACTCTCCATCCAATCCAGCGCTCAGTTGAGCTCAGCACAGACGACACATCCCAAAGCCGACCCACTCGTCTTCTGGCAAAATTTTGATGGCTCACTTCGCTATGGAGTCCTATTGTCTGGCAGCTTTGAACGTGTGAACATTGTTGGTTTCGACGATCTCCAAAGACGCTTTGACAAGAGTGTGCTCTCATCAATATGAGTGATGTGTCCACCACTGATCATGATAAATTGGGCTTCCACAGATTGCTAGCCATGAGTGAGAATCAGAGGAAGAGGAAAGGTGCTCCCATATCAAACCTCTCGGAATCCGAGGATGACGAGGGATGTGCCCTGGACCAAAAACTCAGAGTGCCAATTTTCCACCTGAAATCGGGAGAAGTTTGTGATAAGCCATTGGGATCAGTTCACACTGACAGAAACAAGAATGTCACACAATGGTTCAATCCGGATCATGGACTCAAGGAAGAGGAGGAGCCGGAACTCAAGCACGCTCAACACGAGGATGACGAGGATATCTGTGTGGACGACCAAGACGACACCAATGAAGACCCCCAGGACTCTCCTAAGCGTTCCTCCACACCTCCCTCCAGGATATCATTCTCGGTGGACAACATACTGGCTCCCGATCGATTCCGACCTCCATCCACTGCGGCAGCGGCAGCTTTTTCCACCGTTCACCACCAAATGCTACTCATGAATGCGGCTGCTGCAGCCGCCCATCAAGCTCTGATGAGACAACAACATGAGGTGGAACACATTCGGAGGCTTCAAGAGCATCATACCAACCTCAAGACTGACGGCAATGATCCCAACAAGATCGACGACGACAAGAGTGAGTTCCAACATTTGGGTTATCCGAACAAGTAAAGCATAATGACCAGAGGGGAAACCTTCTCGTGGTCCCACTTAGTTAAATGAAGTGGAAGTCATTCTGAAGCCATGCATAGGGTTGTTCCAATTAGGACACTCGCTTATTAAGAAGGGAATCAATTTTCTGCCCGATTTCGGTTGTTGGGACACTTTTCGTTTCAATTTGCCAATCCAAGCCTCAAAAACGAGCCCGAATTCTCGAGTTTGGACCCATTGAGGTGGAAAGATTGACGAGCCTGGTATCTCTTTTCAATTGGACTTGAAAGGATTCCCAAATTGCTATGGAGTGCTTTCAAATGTGACTTGGAATGAGGGAAATTGTTCCTCGGAGGAGAGGACGATGGGGTGATCCACTGGAACTGATTTGAAAATCCATTTACCGTAGACGACGAGAAATGGATATCATTGAGTTCAATAAGAGCTCATAATCACTCATTTAGTGTCTGCCACTATCTACAATTCCATCAACCCATTAACTGTCCCAAAGGAGGAAAGAACCGAGCGGCGGAGGGATCGTCGTTTCCTTCTATTCTCGTTCTGAAACGACTCCCTACATATAAAAAGAGTGGATGGAATAAAGAGCGAGTGTGAGTCCATTTCATGCTTGGATTATCTCAATTTCATGGATGGGATCTCGCTATCCACTCAATGCAGAGCTCAATTTGGTCCCTCAGATAGATCGGGGTAGACCATTTCAGCCTCAACTAGCCGTCCTCTACTAATACGTCGAGAACGAACTGGAAACCAAGGTGAATAATGAAGCTTACCCAAAAGTCTTGATCAAATCGATTGGAGGTGTTGGATTAGCTCTCTCCCAAAAGTATGAAATCGTTTTCTTCTCCGAGCAACTAGGCACACTTCTGCAGAATTGGTCCATTCGTAATCCTGTCTTTTATCTTAGCAAAAAGTTGAATTATTATTTTTGCACAATTACCAAGATTGTTGTTGTTCAGTTGGAAACATGCAGTGATTTTTTTTCTTTTTGAATCAAAGAAAATGTCTTGGAACAACCTCAACCTTAAGGTAAAAAATCGAATAGCTGACTTGGTCTAAGCAAGGCATACAACAACTTTTCGACATCATAACTACAATTTATCCTTCCCACAAAAGTCGACCAGATTTGCCGTTATCGATTTTATTCTCGCTTTGTTGAACTTAGAAATCTAGAAACTCATTTGATTGCTCTTTTCATTGCGTTTCGATTTTCCTTATCAATTAATGATTAATCGACGGGGGGCGATGGAAAATACGAAAGCTTTTCACTTATCATATGTATTGATATATATTTGGGAGTAAAAATCCACTGAGAGATCTGGAAGTTCTAGAGAGTAGGTACAAACGAAGCTCTGCCAACTCAAGCTCGTTGGTGAACCAAAAATTATTTTATGAAATTAACAATAATTATGTGATATACGGAACATAAAGTTGCATTGCTTTAGTACTGGGGATTATATTCCCTGTGGCGGTTAGAAAAGCTTTTGGAAAAAAAAATCAATCATATCATATCAATTACCTTAACCCCCTCCATTCGTTTATTTGAACATACAAGAATCAAACATTTCGGTTGAATCAAGACTTATTCCATTGTCACAAAAGCAAGCGTGTAGCAAACAATTTGGAAAATTAAAAGAAAGAAAATGCACGCTTAAAATTGATGTAATTTCTGATCTCCGTCACAAGCGACGATTAATCCACGATTCAAGTCCTGGTGGAATCGTGTACTCTACTTCCTCGTCGGTCATTTCAACTTTCTTGCGGTTTCCAAAAGAGACCTGACTGTTCCACCATGAACATGTGTCCCATCCACCCAAGGCTTTTAAACCGACTTGGTTGGTAGGACTAGGGCTATATTGGGTTTTGAAAAGCAACTCGAGTCTCAAGAGTATTTTCACTTCAGAGATCAAGACTGGAACTCGAGTCCCAGGACTAGGATGTCTTTCTGAGCCAAAGATGGTTTAAATATGACTCTCGAGCTTTTGCTTAAAATATTGCTACTCAAGTTAAGGGATCCTTTATTTGTAAAATAGGTTGGTTGCTTGATCACAAGGATGTTGTTTTCATTTCAGTCAACAATATGAGCTTTTGTGACGTCGTCATACCTCGATTCACTGAGAAAGGCCAAAAAAAGCCAAAACAGAAATGAAGACAGGTTTTTTTTGCCAATATTAAAGGTTCAAGAAAATTAAGATGAATCGAGGTTTGTCAGTCTCTGAAGTATCGTGAAATGATTCAAACCTTTCGTTTAAAAAATTCTCGAAGTGAACCGAGTCTTACTAGTTACCTTAATGATTCGTGACAACCCTAGCCAGAGCTGTTTGCTCCCCACTCCTCTTTCTCCACCATCTCCAACGGTTCTTCAAGCACTTCGCAACCAAATTAAGTCCATAAAACTTTGGCAATCTCCACTTGATAGCTACGTTTGCGGCAAATGAGAAGGTGATTTAACTAATTTAGGCTTTTTTAAAGGCAAACCACCACCCGGGAAAGGCTGGCTTTATGAGAATGAGAACCTGGTGTGGCTCTTGAGCACCTAATGCTGTTCAGCCCAGAGTACATCCTCCACTCCACAGTACTGTAAGAGCTACCTACAAGCTGTATTTGCCAGGATGTGGAGCAAGAAGATGTAATGAGAGAAGCGGGAATGTTAATTGGACCTCAAACGGAGAGTGAGATCCTTTTCCTCCATGGTTGCCTCTGGGGTGATATTGCGCATAAAAGTGCGCCACAATATGAGATACACCTCATCTGAAATTCATGGGAAACTCTTTTCATACCGACCGCTATTGCCACGCCTCGCTCGTTGCTCAGGATTCTCTTTTCTCCTTCTATTCTGACTCTTCTTATTCCTCCTTTGAGCATGAAACGTGTAAAGCGACTGTAGGGCGCATCACCATTTGGAACAAACTCAGGGAAACTTGGAATCGTTGTTTAATGGTGTAGAGAAGAATTCATTTCCCAGAAGAATGGGATTTAGATTAGATGTGTGCTACAGATTGGAGGCTCTCGCAATACTTAAACTGCTCCTTATCTTCATTCAGCTTCAGACTTGCAATATATCTTTCAAGCGGCATTGACTCGGTTGGACTTTTTGAATAGACTCTAATGTACTTCCAAAGTCAGAGCGCCCAAATCCGCCTCCAAGATCTCGACAGACTTCTCGTACGTCCAGATAGAGCTCTCAAGACTTGTTTGAACGGATTATGATGCGTCTCCAAAAATGGAAACAAGCCATCGTTTTGTGGAACAATTGGGTGGCTGACTTGTGAGTTAGACAAACGAATCCACTTGGATGGGGACCGAGATGCCTGCCTGAAGAAGTTTACTTTACCCTCGTCAATTATGGATCCATCTCTGTCTCGTTTTCAATTCCAAGCTTCATTGGAATTGTTGAAAACTCGAAACTAGCTCTGTGACAATCGATTTGTTCTTGTTGAGAGACCACCCCACAAACAGGCGAACATTTCAAACAGCTTTCCACGGAAGTGAACCAACACTAGATAAGTGCTTGAGTCTAGCGGAAGAAGCGTAATTTAGTAGTTCATCCTCAGATACTCCATTTACGACGATTATTTCAATGCAGCATGTGGTTTCAACAATTCAACAATTCAGTATCAATTTCATCAAATTATCAGAAAACAAACATTCTCAGTCGAGTTATTGGTTGTTGGTTCACCCACCCTATCAATTGAATAAATTGGCTCCAAAAACGAGGGATCCAACGCGCTTGTCTCTCCGTTTGTTTGATATTGTTTGAACTACTCTTGAACTACTCTTTGGGCGGGTGAGGAATACGAAGACTTTCAGACGACTTCAAACCAGACGCAAACAATGGCAAATTGTGTGCTCAATCAGTCTAATAACCCAAGAGCTTTCTTTTCTCTCTCCCTGCACAGATTCGCGAGATTCCTCGATTCTTCAGAGGAACCTCCTGGAGGCTCAAGATGACGACGATATGGACGACGAGGACAATGATTCTGAGGATGGTCAATCCTGCACGGATTCCATGGACTTTGCCAACGATACCTCCATATCTGCAGCCAGGGCCCGAAAGAAGAAGGCCAGTGAATCCGGATCGAAAAATGCCAAGCCCAGACGAGCTCGAACAGCCTTCACCTACGAGCAATTGGTGGCCTTGGAGAACAAATTCAAGACCACACGGTATCTTTCCGTTTGTGAAAGATTGAACTTGGCCCTCACACTCAATCTGACGGAAACCCAGGTAAGACGGACAGCCGGTATCCCAGTTCGATCCAAATGTGTACCACTAAATCGGTTCCGTTTTTTAGGTGAAGATATGGTTTCAAAATCGAAGAACCAAATGGAAGAAGCAGAATCCGGGGATGGACGTGAACTGTGGAACTCTGCCCTCACCTCCAACGAGTCTGTGTCCGTCGTATCCTTCACTATTCCCGCCGTCGCCCTCGGAGATGGGCTTCTTCTCGGCACCACCATTTTCCTTCATGGGATCCTCACCTGGAGGCTCCATGGGACATGGAGGTCCCTCCGTACCTCATTCGTTAGCCTCTATCCTCATGCATCAACAACAACAAGCCGCGGCGGCTGCCATGTCCGAAGCCAATTCGGCGGGTTCGCCGAAACATTTAGGATCGGGCGTGGGCTCCTTGCCCCAAAGGCCCATTCCTTCCATCCCGAAAGGGCTGTTCTTACGATAAGCGTTATGAGTTTTTATTTGTTTTCCAATAAACGTCTAAATGTTTAATTAAGTGATTTGTGATTTCCATATGGGAGTCATGGACCAAGTTCCAAAAAGAAAATATCGAGTTTGAAGATCCCAAGGGCGCCTGATTCCTTTTTATAATTAACCATTCAGTCAGAGCGAGATAAACGAGTGATTCAGTCCGTATTGAGAGATAACCGACATTGAGTGCAAATAGATTGTTCTGGGATTTCCGGGGCTAAGCCGCTTTCACGTTTTTCTGTGTTGTTGTTGTTATTGTTGGTGTTCTGAGTGTGCGCTTACTGATTATACAAACGCAGGGCGTAGTGGGACAATGCCATTTGGCAGGGAACAAGGAAGTCCCACCAGGAACCAAGAACCAAGGAGGATGACAACAGTTCCTTTCAAAAGAGGAGTTTTCTCAGCTAAATCCCTCACACAATCAAAATTCAATTAGGATCAATTTTCCCTGTGAACACTGGCACAGAAAATGGAACGACGTTTGAAAACAGGATTACTCTCGAGAAACTTTGACGGAGACGAAAACTGTTTGATTTAAAATTCCCTTCAGATTGAGACCAAGCCGCGGGGAGCTCAAACTTTCCGCGGCTCAAAAACAACCTTTTTCTTTGGAGGCTCTTCAAAACACCCAGCGAGGTTCCAATGGCCATTAAAAGCCAATTGAAGAGCTGAAATGCTGCGCTGCGAAAACCCGACGGAAAAAAGCTTACGACATGAAGAGATCATTGTCGCCCTCATTCCATCTCCAATTTTGGGTTTGTGGATCTACGAAACCGAATCTTTTTTATGGCATCTTCTCTATCCAGTGTTAAAATGATCGCTCTGACAAGCCAGGAAAGGAAGGGGGAGGGAACTGAATTGAGACCCAAACAGACCAGAACAAGACAGCCATGTCAGGGTTCCTTCTCTTGCATTGTTGTGGTGAACACAACTTCGTGTTCATGACCCTCTGAGGAGGGTCAAATGGACCTCAGAGCAAGAGTTGGAACGGGAACCCTGAGCGGCTGCGAAGGTGCAAAGACGTGGGCGAAAATGGAACTGAGTCGCCCAATTGGAGGCAAAGAAGCGTGAAATGAATTATTGAGGGGTTGGAAAATTCTAAGAGCCAGATTTAACAGCCACCTATTAATAGAAGAACGTAATAACTCTACGTTCATTTGAGATTCGACGTAGACGTGGAACGTGGACAATGGAAGAGATGGTCCCTTTCCACCGCATTGAACCATCGAATCAAAAATTCCCTACTAAAGTAAGCGGGTCGTTTAAGGTAATGTCTCTCCAAGGAACTTCCTTGCCTTCCTTGCCACACTCACAAAAGTGTGTCCGGAAAGTTGGGCATCTACTAAACATCACTAAACATTGTCTGCGACTTTAATGTTTCCATGATCCACCAAAATATATCGTACTTCAATCACAATGGATCCAGTTTGAGTTGTCAATTTTGAGTTGTTAATAGACCCAACCTGAGCAAATGGTTGTTCCATTTATGAGACGAGCTCGAAAATGGCCTGCCAAGATTCGGTGGAAATGAGAAAAGTTAAAAATGCATGAGCTTGAAATTGCAGCAGTTTTCTACAGAAGAAAGAGCGAGAATGGGACTGAAGCAGTTATAGAGTAAAGCGAAGCCGATTGCGCATGAGAATTTTGCAGCATCTTGTGGTCACCTAAAAAGGCCCGCTTTCTTTTGTTCAACGATAAAGCGGTCTTTTTGCGATTTCAAAAATCAAGCTGAAGCGAGTCTCTTGACGAAGTTTAAAGAGCTCTTCAAGAAGTTTCCGAGTCAAGACCCTTAACAGATCTTAATTCCTGGAATGCCCAGAGGCCATCTCAACACGACATAATTCTTCCCAAAGCCGAAACTTCTCGTTGGGTCCACTGTTTAAAAATAGCGCTATTATAGGGTCTTTGTTCCAAGACCTGGTCCAGTAAATGTAACAGTTGGGGAACCTTTCAGTGGTGAAGTCTCTATGGGGTCCAACCATTCAGTAAACTTTCCTCTTTCTGAGCTCATAATGCAAGTAGGTGAAGGTGCTTTGTGTGTGAATGAGAACATACACTGGGAGTAAAAGCATTAGGACTTGGCCCAATTACAAACAAGAGATTTTCTAATTATCTCAAAAGCCAACCCCATTTAGTAGTGGAAAGGAAGACGATTGAAGAAACTTCCTTCCAACCTTCTCCGCCATCCTCCTTTGATTCGTAGTCTTTCTGTAGAGAGCAATCCGGTTTTGTCTTGGGCAAAGTCTGGCTCCGAATATTACAAAAGGTCGGTCAGAGAGATGATTAGAGATGTCAGTGGCATGTAACACATGAACGCTCCGTTGTCAAAAGTAAATTCAATCTATTTTTTCTCGATATGAATTGATCTATAGCAGATTACATATGAAGCCATTTGCATGGCTAATTAATCAGAATCACATGATCAAATTATTCTCCTGGTTAGCAAAGTGTCTAATAAGGTTAACAGGAGTGTATTGTAGCAAAAGGCCTGCAAACCCTTCGTTATAGCCTCTTCTCGACTTTATACCTTTTTAATCAGAACTGTGGATCCATGGAACGGGCTCCCCCTGGCGACTCTTAATTACAGTTCTTCTACTTTGATTGATACTTTAGCTTGAACCGGAAGCATGATATTTGCTTGACATATCTTCTTCTCTTTTTTATATTATCAAGTTCACCGATATTTATGTGTAGTCACACCTATATCCTTTTCTTTATATTTGGACCCTTGGCATTATCGCTTTGTTTGACTTTTCATTTGTGTCATTACTCTTGCATACGCATTGTATCTTTGAGTATCTCACAACGATGCAATGAACAGCAACAATAAAAACAAACATTGCATTTAACTCAAATGCTAGTTATATTTGCTAACATTTCATCATTCATAGCAAAAAGCTTGAATGCTCTCTTCCATCCAGTCTTCTCGTGTTCTAGTAAATCTCTTTGATGAACGCCCCAGCACTAGATCTCTGAGTGAAGGAGAGTGTCCTGACTAGTGAAGGGTAACATCAGAGAAGTTAGTTCACAAATCTTGAAAGAGACTCGGAAAGTGACTTCTCTTGTTCACAATATTGTTCCACGGACTAAAAGGAGAGAACTTGGCGTTTAAGGCTAAAAAGAAGAGGAGGAGGCAGAGAAACAGGACGAGAACCAGGATCGTCCTCTCCTACCTAACTACGTTACGTAGGTAGCTGCTAGCCCTGTGTTTCTTGAACTCTTCTCCCAGATCATGTGAAGGACCTCAGCACAGAGGGTCTATTGTAGATATTCACGAAGGGTGAGCAATTGGTTCTTTTGGGGTTCAAGCCTCGGCCATCCTCCTCCATGGGCCAAGAGCTTCTTCAATGATGACGGTGAGACGACGACAACGACGACGACGATGACCCCAGTGCAAGTCATTAGTGATGGACGAAGCTCGAGCTGTTTCCTTCCCACTTGAACACTTATCTTGGGAGCTCATATTTCAACAAATGATCTTCAGAACTTGCCAATTAGTCGGACCGTCTCCGAGGTCTTGACATTCAATTCACCCACACGGAAACCGAACCCCACACCAAGCCCAAAAGTGATATGAATTACTTACTCATCCGGCCATTGCTCACTCGATCATCTGGACGGTATATCCCAGTTCACGCACCGGACGATTCGTAATATTCATCGTAACGAAATAGGGAATCGAGCTCAAAGGAACCAGAATATTTCAATATAAACTATGTTACCCTTACCGAAACTCAAATTGGTTTGAACACACTGAAAAGTCTGAAAGAAAGAGACGTTAGTCGCAGGAAAGAATTAATCATCCCACTCCAAATTGGAATTTTGTAACTTGTCACTTTCTTGGCGAACCCACATTTGAATGGAATGTATCTTGAGCCCATTCAGCTAAGGAAATGAGCTTTAAAGATCGATTGTTCTTGCCATGGCGAGAATCGAATGTCGAAGTGGCCTCAAAAAAGTCTCCTCCTCCTTCTCCTACTACTCCTTTACCCAACTTGTTCCAATCTTCGGTAGTCCTCCTCAGGGGGTTTCCTGGCTCCCAATTTGAGGACAATCATTCGGGCACGTCCTCCCTTGGGCGAAGAAGAGCCATTTGTTGGATCTCGAGTATGCTCTCGTCGCCAGTTGTCGGCCACAAATTGGTGTCACTTTTCCAGCCTCGTTTACTCAATCCCAGTTGGCCGATTTGTTCCAGGGTGACCCTTTGGAACATGGACCCAGACTTCCCGATTTCTGCCTGAGATATGCGGTGCATTGGTTGGGATGGAAGAACCACTGGCACCCTGCACCCTATCACTCGGACTCGGGGGTGCCTGCCCATTAGGTTTGAGACACTGTAATGGACCAACCACCATTTGGAATTGGGGAACGCGACAGAGACAGATTTTCTTAGTTTGTTCCAATGAAAGCCTTCAACATGGACTACTTTCCAACATGCGCTCAATTCCGATAAGCTCGTGCATGAAACCAAAATATTCCCTTTGAAATTGCTTCGCTTGAAGTACCAAATTGTGTTCTTGTTAACAGCGATGATACAACATGTGCTTAATAGTGGGATTCATTTCCTATTCTGAACTGTAGATCGAGCATTAGATCGTTTTGGATGTCGCTTGCTTCTAGAAAGCTATCACGGCGTTCCAGTTGGTGTTTCTAGATGTGATCCCCTCTTCTCTTTTGGGGGTTCCAAACTAGTAATGTTCCAGTCTAAAGAGTCCCACTGAAACCAATCATGATCTCTGGGTGTGAAACTATGAGAGCTTTATTGAGTTCATCAAAGGCGGGGTGAGATCCATTCAGGAGAAAGGAGGGATACTAAAGAATCAGGATCATCGTTCGTGCCTCCAAAATATCCGGAAAATCAGAGATGTTCACATGGAAGATACGAACCGAGTCTTTATAAAAATATAATGAAAATATAAGCATCTTTACACAATTCATGAGTTGGAATTTTACATTTTAGTTTGTGATATGTTGAAGTATGTATGGTTTGAAGGTTCGTTTCTATATTAATTCAAGGTTTGTAGGGCGCTCTCTATGGTTGTTCGGCTATTCCATGGGTGAGTTGCATAGCTAACTAAGCTCATCATTTGGTTTCAGATTTGGGTGATACGTCGAGAGCGATTATTCATCTTGATGAAACTAGTCTCTATTTTGGAGAAAATATGACCACAACGAAACATAGCACTGTAGGTTTTCAATTTTTGAAAGGTTTTGAATAAGGTAATGGATTGACGATCGTAATGAATTTACGATATATTATTCAATAACCTGTCAGAAAAGTGTGCAATCAATGAAAAATTGAAATGTCGTGGCTTACTTTCTCGAACAAGTTAAAAAAAAGGCGGGGGAAAATGTTTTTCAGATCGGACAAAACTTTAATAAAAAGCAAATTTCTCTTTGGATGAGGTTTTGGGTCAATGAACCTATGAGATGAAATTTAACCTTTAATCTTCAACTTGATTTGTCGCTTTTATTGTTAAATGATTAGCAAAATTGTTAAAAAAAAGTAGTAATTTACTGGAATTTTCTACATCAGTTTTTAAATATTCCGATACTTTCTTAGTTGTGGCTCAGTTTTTGTATAGATGGAACCCAGTTTTTCTTTTCATGCATAGACACTGCCTAAAAGTATCAATTTGAAGGTGGTTTGTGAGGTCAATGAGTGTTTGCGTTTTTGAACTTTTTCTTCCTCATTTCTTTTGGCAGCTTGTGAAAATACTCAATATTTTTTGAGAAAAAAAAATTCAACACTGCTTTTGACGCATGAGTTATAGTAACTTAAAACTTTGTAGATATGATGCAACTTGATCAAAAGGGCCGGCCAAAACTTGCAGATAAATAT
>NC_081444.1:13074770-13076414 GCF_007210705.1 Tigriopus californicus | reverse complement strand
CCAAAAATTTGTAAATAAACTTTCCAAAACCTAGGCACCAACACGGTCTGTTGGGTGTTAGGGCTGTTTTTGCCTTCCCAATCAAGCAATGCGTAGATGAAAAGGACAATTATATCATAATAGCTTCCAGCACTGGGATTTGAACATGCTAGCCCTTGGGAGCAGATTCTTGCCTTCTTCACGCTGCCTCCTAAACTGATCAGCATTTTGAACATCCTTAATATTTAGTGAAAAAGAAAAATCTGAGTTCATTAATAGAAAAGCAATAATGTCAGAGCGTAGCAAAAGTATTGCAGAACAGTTTTGTTACGAAAAGTAAGCTTTTCAATTTTCTTGAAAATAATATCAAGTCGATTATTCCCAAATTAGCCATCCACCTTTTGACCATTTACCTCAAAAATCATGCTAACATCTCAAGATGTGTCTGATCTTTATAGGAGAAGTTCATTGCATAAACAAAACTGAGTGCCAACATGTGAAATAAAGTATCTTAAAACATTTCAACGATAAAAGAGCTATTCAAGGTGGATGGAATACATAAGCATGTGGTTGGTAATTTGCCTATTTATATGACAATCTATTTCATACCTACATGTATTTTTTACAAAAAGATGTGAAAAAATCAGGCAATAAAATTTCCCATTTTTCTTAAAATTGATCAGAATTTCTGAAAATCATTATGTATTTTCACAAATATTTGTATTTTTTCTGAAATGACTCAAATTGCATTATGAAATGTAAAAACATCTGAAATGTTACAGTTGAAACTGCAACATTTGCAGATGCAATAAATTTACAGAAAAATCTCGGATGTGCAAGTTTTTTTGCAAAAGTTACAAAATTTACACGATGCAAGTTTTGGCCGGCCCTTTTGATCAACTTCGTGTGGTCAGAAATCAAGAGCTTTAAATACGTCATTCGAAAAACAAAGCAAGAAAAGAGATCTCCATAGATTGGTAAGCCTTTTATCTTCACCATTTTAATTAACTCCGTCAACTCTATCACTGCCATATATATATTATGAGTTATGATCTCTAAAAACAAATGTAAATAAACCAAGATTCTTGACTTCATAGAATGTTTCGTCTTGAAATCCTACTGCAGAAATATTTTCATCTTCAAATCTTATTTCATTTTAGATTTACGCCCTGAAATATTGATGCTATTGATAAAAAAGAAGTAAAATGTTTAGCCTGCTGGGAAAAAAATCGAAACAAAAAACATTAAAATAATTGTACATGAAAATATTTTTCGACTCATCCAATTAACTTTCATACGAATAACAATGAACATGATAACTAGTTCATGATAAGCAGAGCGTGGAATGATATTTTTTAACGCATCTCTTACTTTATGAGGTTGTAACAATAAGAGACGAGAAAATATTCAGCCTTTGTGAAAAAATAGAAGGTCAATTTCGAAAATAATTATTCAATATTTAGGCATAAAAATATGATGCTTTTCCACTCACTAATGATGTGTTCTAGACACTTCGATGGCTTATCAAATAGATTGAACCATGTACGGTTCCAGTACCCAATTGCTGGCAACATATCTTTTAATTTCTCAGATTATGTACTGTCTGTCATAAAAGCCAATATGGAGGAGACTTGTTAATGGGAACACGGTGCTGAAGTACTATTA
>NC_081444.1:13058328-13073037 GCF_007210705.1 Tigriopus californicus | reverse complement strand
ATATCAAGCTAATGTACCTACGATAAACATATTTGTGCTACTTTGTTGATACCTTTTGTTCGGAAATGCATTGGTTGCTAATGCCATTTATTGAATATTTCATGAAACCAGCGATGAGCTAAAATATCGTTTCACCACTTCATTACTTCATGTTTGTGTGATATCATCCATTAACTGTCGGTGTCAAATGGAACCATGGGAATATATTCCATCAATTTATCAAGTCAGACACATTCTGCAAGCAATTAGATCTGAAACCTGGTCAAAATGCAAATATTCTTTTCCATGGTCTTCTTAAAACAATGGACATTTGTCCCTTTACTATCAATGAATAGGAAAAACTGCCTACAGGAGCCTAGACATCTGAACTGTGGTTAACACAACACATGTTGCCACAAATCAGTGTATTGAATATGTCCAAACTGATCATGGAGTAAAGAGTTCAAATACATGTCCTTAAACAGGCTGCAAATCAAAGTCACCACCAATTTTGGCCGAAATCAATTCAGATAAAGGCATGTTTCAATCTCTCAAAGACACTTTGACCATATACTAGAGGAAGCAAGGCCTAGAGAGAGCGACACAACTAGCCAGGCGGACTCGTTTTCACACCTTATGGGTGACAACTGAATAGGCGTTGGGGTATGGTTTCTCATTGTAGAGGCGCTGCTTTCAATCCGCTGGAGGTGCAGTGTCCCACTCACCGATTCTGCTGATGTAAATAACCATTTCTCTTTCTCTTTCTATGTTTCTTCTTCTATGCTTTGTATTGGTCAAGACAAATTTTGGTGGAAAATTTGAATTCTTGTGAATGATCAAACCAAAAACATATCAATTCAAACAAATCTGTAACTTGTACTAAGAGTTTTTGAGACTGAAGACTATCTAATTTTAGCTCCTTTTCTTTTGAACCGTCATAGGGGACTCCATTCACAAGTTAGAATGTCTGGACCCGCAATTAAGATGGCAAAACCTGAGACGATATATTTACTTAAGACAAAGAGACTT
This sequence comes from Tigriopus californicus, assembly GCF_007210705.1. NCBI lineage: Eukaryota > Metazoa > Arthropoda > Copepoda > Harpacticoida > Harpacticidae > Tigriopus > Tigriopus californicus. The sequence goes on along the minus strand of NC_081444.1, from coordinate 13,072,029 downwards.
GCTGAAGTGATTGATCTGAATATTATCTACTCGCACCAGCTTGTCAATACGCCTCCAAAGATACTTGTTAAAACTAGCTGATTGGTGGTGATGGTTTCAATTAGAGTACTTAAGCTGGTAGTGAGCAAGTAACTTGGAATCGGGAATGTAATGCAAGTGATTATGCCAAAACTTTTGACCGAATTGGCCTCTCTATCTCATCCATTACTTTTGGTTCAGCTTGACTGATAAGAAATGAAAAATCTTATTTTTTGTTTAATTGTCCTCAGGTTCAGAACTGCTAAGACAAATTATATGATGGAAATCTGTAAGAGGACACGCTGTTTGCAATTCAAAGGTTTAAGTTTGCCAAGGAAAAATATTTCCGTCGGAAATGATGTCCTTCCTAGATTTAGTCTGAAGATTACAATTGTCGCAAAATTCGTTTCGAAAATCAATGGATAGGAAAAGATAGAAAAGAAACATCATTTGCTTTCAGGGAAAAACAGAAAATTGGACCATCCATACGATTTTGAACTCTTAACTCATGCTTTTGAGTGTACTTATTTTGGTTTAAAGTTATTCTCATGGGAAACAAAGCCCTTCACCATCTGGCTAGCAAAGTCAGTGTCCAATCCTAAACACTAAATGCAATCACTAGAGGGCTGGGCTTGAGTAACGCCGTTATAAGTAACGACGCTACTTGTAACGCATTGCTTTTTAAGTAACACTACCGTAACGCGTTACTTTTTTTGCAAAAGTAACAGTATGGGGACGTTTAGGCAAGCTCTGGCAGGTTCCTTTGTTGCTGGTACCAGTAGCAGCGATGCAAGTTTGGAGCTTCAAACATGTTTTTGAGAAGTTGACCCTTCCTTCACATTACTATAGGAGGAACGGTCAGCTTCGTTAAAACCAGTTCGAAACCGCCAATTTTGCATCACTGGCATTGGCAGGCAAGTTTGTTTGCTGTTACCAGCGCTTGCCTAAATGTCCGAATTGGTAACGGAACAGGATTTTTAGTATTATCATTACCGTTACTTTCTTCTGTCTTAAACGAGGGAAAGAAGAAATGTACAAAAGGTTTCTCCCGGATTCTTTAAAAGCTCCGCCTCAAAATAAACGCCATGACTTACTTGCTACTGATGGGATCAAATAAGAGATTCAGTTCCAAATTGTTCGGTTTCTCTTTCGCATACTCTTGCAATAATATGTATACTGTAGACTATTGTATTTCGAAATCGACAATTTCATTCAAAAAAATCTAATGCAAAAATAGATGCCATCTTTCAACATACAGAGAGCATGAAACATTTTGTGTATTATGGAATGTGTTAAATGGGTGATCATGTTAGTGCATCATCTGCAGTTCGGCGGGGTTACAACTTTTAAGGTCACGTCACAGCTGTCATATTTTATCCCAGAAGAAATCATCCTTCGAGATCAAATTCTGGACCCAGATCATCAGGTTGTAGACATTCATTGCATTGACAATGATCTGAGACCGAGGGCGCTACACAAATTAGATTCGGAGTGTGGCTCATGGGTGGCGAGGGTCCTCTGTATCTTGGTTAAGGGATATTTTCTAGCATTTAAGGGACTGGAAGCTGGAGTTCCACTAGTAAAAGGGTTCACCTACATCACAGTTCAATATATAAGGTCATTCATTTTGTTTACAATAGATGGCGCGACTCATAATTACCTAAACGTTGACTTCTGTTGGTGGCTCCTCTTCCTTGTCAATGGTCCGATATTGCATAGACTTTTGGAAGCTCACAACCAAAGGCTTGAAGCTGGAATGGATTCTCTGACGATGATAGTAAACGATAAGCAAACCCAAGCCTATCATGACCAAGATCAAGATGGACAAAAGCACATTGGTGAGTGAGTTGTGGGTTGGCGAACATTCGGAAATCTCAGCATTGGTCACCCTTCTTCCCGCGTTTCGTTCTGGATAACCGTCAAAGCACCGAATCTCATCCTGTTAAAAATGGCCAAGGCTGTTAATCTCCAAATGATTCTTCCTAGATGGCTTTTAAATCTAACCGAAAGATTACCTTGTGGAAAAGGGTGGTGTGAGTACTAAGTAACCAGTGTTGAAAGTTTTTCAGGTGACAATCGCAATGGAAAGGATTGCCTTTCAAATGCACTGCTCGATCCTCTGAATCCGATTTGAGGACTTTGTCCAATTTGTTTAAGGTGGCGTCGGTAAGACGTCGGATTTTGTTGTACTGCAAATCAAGGTACCTAAGTTTTTGCAGACAATCCAACGAGAACTCGATATCCTGGAGCTGATTGTCGCCCAAATGAAGATTGGTAAGGCTAGGAAAGGCACAGAACATGTCATCATCTGTTATGGACCTGATGAAGAAAAGATCAACTTAATTATTCATGTTATTGGCTAATTTGGCCTAATATTTGTATGCGCATTGGCATGTGATCGAAATGAGTGCTTGGACACTCGGAGCCGAAAACAAAGTTAAGTTTTATCACGGGTGCTCGATTTTAATGCTTAATTGAAAGACAAAGGGCCATTTCAAACCGTTCAAATTTCGTTAGCTCCTGGACGAGACATTTTCCAATGAATTGCAAGTTCCAAAAGTTATTGGCTCACTAGGTTAGCATCACAAATCGAATCAACTTCAAAGATGACATGATGTGCTAGAAAACGAGCTTACAGTGCCGAAAAGAAATGGTTTAACTGACACTTTTTAGACGAAGGCCAAAATGTACATAAAAGATTATAATGTTAATTCCGGGTGATTGGAGGCACTCACGCTCAAATAAATATTTATTTGGATCTGGAATTATGACCCACAATTTCAGCACAAATAGAGGGAGACACTGCTCTATGTAAGTCTGTTAAAAATCTATCTGAATGATAATGTACTTGAGGGAATGTAAAGCTATTCTACTCCTCATTTCCATCATTTCGTAAATATTCCTGAGACGAGTTTTTAAACGCTTGTACCTCTGAGTCAAGGCTTGGGCGTTGCCCAGAAAGAGCATCCGCTGACCACATTGACGAGAGTGTTTTTTCATACTAGTTAACGTCCAAGCCCCAACTCCGAGGTAAGAGCTTTAAAAAACAGGCCTCTGATAAAGTGCCGAAATGTGCTAAACACAAGCGATCCTAATGATCTAGGAATATGTTTACTTCTAAAAATGTGAATCTCATATCATTGCTAGCTAATATCTGTAATTGAAGTTCAAGCAATGTCAGCATCATTTTACTTTTCTGACATTTGATCGGGCAAGCTATTCCAAGAATTTAACATGGACACAAAAATCGAAGAACGTGTATCGTCAGAGCTCGTGCTTGAGCCTCGTGTGAATGGTGTTGGCTTACCAAATCTCGTTCTGTTCAAGGTGAAGAGTTTTCAAGTGCTCGAGGTTAGAGGCGAGAAAAATGTTCTTCAGGTCCTTCAAGTACCACTTGGTATCGATGGTTTCACTGAAAGCGTTGGTCAAGTGAAGTTCCTCAAGCCTCACAAAATTGGTGAGAATGCGTCCGTGAAACCGTCTTCCACTCACAATCAAATCATTGTGGTTGAGAAGCAACCGTTTGACGTAGCTCACTTGATGATAGGCTTTGCCCTTGATCTCTTGGATCTTATTGTTGGACATGTCCACGATCTCCAAATCCCGATGATCGTTCCAGACGCCAAACACGTTCCAATGTAACACCGGAATATCATTGCCGGTGAAGATCAACGCCTGAATCCCATCCGGCAACGTGTCCAACATGGATGTGTCTGACAAAGGGTTCAAGATGTTAGGCAAGCTTCAGCATGACAAGATCGTATTGAAAAACGCTTTATCCTGACATTTAGAATGTTTATCTCGCATTCTTAAATCGAAAGGGCGACAAATTGAGGTTTCACTGTCCTCTTCAGTACTATTCTGGGAAAAGCAATTTTCCACTAGACTTCATCCGAATCAAAAGTGGGACCTCTATTCCGGATCCATCGTGCTCCACTTGAGCTCAAAAGGTCTATGGCTCCATCTCCATTCATTCATTGTTCTTCTGAGTAGAACTACTACATACCTTTAAAGTTCGTGTTGGTACAATTCACCATAAAGATGATTTCTTCCGGGTCCTTCCAATAGTGGTACTTCTGGCGTTTGCAAGTGCATAGCTTTTGGAACACAACGGGGCATCCGGTTTCATCCGGTTCATCCCCATCATAAGAGGAGCAAATCAAGACCAGAGTAAACAGGATGCACACTCCCAGCCACAAGGTTTTGGCACCCGCCATGATGCTTTGGCTTAAAAAGAAAGAATTTGAAACTAAAGCAAAAACTGCGATGCTGGAATCAATGTTACGAAGACAACTTAAAAATGAATGAAAGCATAACAAATAAATCAACTGACAAACGCTTAAGAGGATAAAAAGAAGATTGTTTATTGCATTGTCTGAATGATCGAAGTAGATAGTTATACATAAAACAGCCAGAGCGGTTCGAAAGCTCATCATGTGAGGACGATGTCTCTCATCTTCTCAGTGATATGTTCCACGGCCAAAGCGCAATCCTTTGACATGCCAGTCAGGCTTAAAAATCCATGAGGCAGACCAGAGAGAACCTCCAGAGTCACCTAAGAAAGAGTACAAATTAGCCTGGATGTTTATCGTTCTCATTAAGACATGTCGAGGAAAATCGGTCACTCGGAAAATTGAGATCAAAGTCAGCAAATGCGTGCCACTTTTGCTATTAATGAATGCCCACCACCAGCACCTTCGGCAAAAAAAAACATGTTTCACATGGCCTGTTTTCGAGATGGGTCATGCGTTTGATAACAAAACTGGTTCCAATAACAGAAGCAGATTTATTGTGCATTTCATTCAAGTGCCTGCTCTTGACATTGAACAACAATAAGTGTGAATGGCCGTTATCTCTGGAGGAGCGACTACGCATTTCGTGTCGTTTTAGACATACCTTTATTCCGGCTGTCATCAACTTGTTGGAAAAACTAACAGTCTCATCCAAGCATGGATCAATATCCGAAGAGAACAACGACGTAGGTGGGAATAGGCTCAAGAGCTCTGGGGAGGTGAGCAAAGGCGACAGAAGGGGATCGGTATAGTTCTGACAAGATTCCAATTCTAAGGAGAAAATCAAGGAGCAAAGCTAATCATCCCCAATCATGCTTCGTCACTCAAAGAGATGTGTGAGTCAGGTGGCCAATGTTCACAAATACCTTGAACGAAAGTCCTCGGACAGGTGCTCATGTAGTTAGGATCTGCGTAGCAATTGAGACACCTGAGCAAACAAGGGAACATGACAAGTGGATCGAGTAAGCAAATGAGTCGCGAAGGAGATGGATACATTTGACAAAGCAGAGACGGATAGAAGGCCACCAGGTGGTCGGGCTTGGGCAGTGACAGCTGAATACATTGGAGGATCAGACCCACGGAGAGGTTCCCTCCAGCCGAATCTCCACCGATGATGACCTTTCGTCCGGTGGTTCCCAGAAGCTTGAAGTTGTTCCTCATCCAACAATACGCGAAGAGCACTTCCTCGACCGCTCGAGGAAATGGAGCCTCAGGGGCAAGCGAGTAATCCACACTCAAAATTGGAATACCCAAGGTCTTGGCCCATGCCTTCAGATAAGGCTCATGGGATTTGCTGGTCTGAGACACAAATCCTCCTCCATGAAGGTGGAGAAAGATGGCATCGGATTCGGGAGTGATCTGACAACTACAGTTGCTCCTGAGGTTTAAATGTGACGTGTGAGGCAGTTTTGAAACGGTTACTTAAAGGCCAAGCAACATCCTTTAAGTTTTCTTTGTTGTAGCAATATTAAGAGCCTCTAGAGAATTGATGCCCGTGTATTTACTTCAAAAACTAGAAGATGTATTCATGTTGATCCAATCAAATCTAGACTTCTCATGAAGACTTTTTGGTTACCACCTACTGTTAGCCAGTCGGTTGCGACAACGGAGAAAAACGTTTCTTCCCCACCAATTGGAAAGGCGGTAAAGATACGGAAGTAATTTGAGCGGTGAGCTCTTCAGGTCTGTATGGTATTGATTGCGTTCATCTTATTCTAGGCTTACTCAAGTTTTGGATGACTCGCAAAGTCTAAGGAGCAATATAAAATAACGATCGCCACCCCATGGTTTCTTGCGAATATTTAGTTAAATCCAGCATCTTGTCCTTTGGGTTTCTTGCAATTTGAACTTTAAAAGCAAACCCTGTTTACTTTCAATCAAGTGTTAAGTAAGAAATACGTCACACCTCTCCCCTAAAGCAATTCGAGAGGCAAGTGGAAAGACCGTCGTGAAGAGGTTGTCGAGTTTGATTAACATTTGCGATCTAATTACTGACCTTCATCTTCGTCTTGTCTAGATAACAAAGGTCGTTGGCAAGTAACAACCCGTTTCAAAACTGCCGTGGTTTCTTTCATACCCGGGCCAAACATTTGGCACGCAATTGCTGCATTTTCCAATCATTCCTTCTGAGCGGAATGGAGAAATCAGTCGCACTTGAACGGCCTTTCCTGGTCCAAGATGGCTCTTGGGCACTGGAACTTGGAACGCAGCGCCCTGAGTATTCATAACGGCCATGGGCTCGGGTGGGATCTCGATCACGTAATTGGCTTTGATGCCCGGAGACCTCTTCCGACGAGACGGGATCAGTTCCAATTCGGGCATGTTGTAGAACGTCTTGACAAACTCCACAGGCATGTCTTTGGCATTTTCGAGAACCCTGGCCGCCAAGAGGTCCGAGTCCAGGGTATAACGAATGCCAAACATCGTGTTTGTGACTTTGCGGAACAAAGAGAGGAACGAACCGGAGAAGACATCGCCTAAGGAGGCCATGGCAAGAAGAAGGGGCTGTACAATACGAATGGAGTCGCCTGTTCAGAAGGACAAGAAAGTTATGGCGGATGTGGATTTCTGAGCTGAGTCTATGATTTACTGTACTATGTACAAGAACAAAGTGGCAACACCATCTTCAAAGACGAATGATTGGCCAGGCTGTTTGTTACCCATTGGGAAGTGCGTATGCTACATTAGCACATCAATCTCAAATGGCGCCATAACTTTCCTTTGAAGTGAAAGGCTGCTCCTTTCCCGTAGAAGCACGAGGTATCAACTTCGGCAATTTTGCGAGACAAAGCTTCGACCTTTGGAGAGCGAATATCCGGCTGAGTAGGAAAGATTTCGCCATCCTCGCTCAGTTCATGCATCTCCATTAGGAAGCCATTGATCTGGATCAAGGTTCTCAAGCACTTGTCATGGTGACTCATCTCCATGAGATCACTTTCCGTGGCTCTTTGTGGGCCTTTGCTGTTAAGCTTGAGCAAAGGTTCAGTCAGATGCTGAGCAAACCGGGCAGCCACGTTCAGAAACGAACGGTATCCGTTGGTCTTCACGCCCGTTTTAGAGTCATACAAATGAGCAAAGCCACGGATGTGAGCGATTTGTTCTTGATATCGCGCTATGGAGAGTCAAAGTTTTTGACAGAGAAGTGAACGAGTTATACCTAGGAAAGCTCTTATGGAGGTCTAAGCTGAAAATCATACTCAATGAGCACTTCCCATGGTTCGTTTTTTGATCAAACAAATTGCATGCAGCTTGGTGACTTTTGAAAAATGGACTGTAGTAGATTTGTTGCTGACTCGTCGAATAAAGCAGAATTGCCTAAACTATCCGACTGGAGCACATTGGCCAGTTTTTGGCCTTGCATTTTTTCCAGATTCTAAAATGTATAGCATCAATTTTGGAATACTACGAATCACAGCATAGATCTAAAAGAAATGGGGCCCTACAAATATTTTCCAGATCGAATTAGACTATGATTTCAAAATAGACCCCGCTCGACTCTTGTTTGATTGGTTATGTCTCCATCTATTGGCGTATGTTAAAAAAGCAAATGAATGCTTTTCATCAGTAAAAAGATAAAACAGGATTCGTAACCTTTACTCGTAATTTGTTCTCTGTCAAAAAGTACCCAAGTTTTCCGAGATTTGCAGGAGGATGATCCCCAATGATGGACAATGAGACGGACTGGACGATTCTGGCAACGAATCATCGGGCACGACGCACTTGGTCTTCCGATCCACCCCGGAGTTCTTGGCATATTTATCGCACAACGACAAGATATTGTCGAATTTCACCTCGGAATTGGACCGCTGAAGGAACACTTTGGGCCCCATGGCTCGAGCTGAATAGGAGAGAGGGATCTCGAGTGAGTCAGTCGAGTCCTGACACGGGAATGATAGGAATCTAAATAATCATGCCAATCACATACTACTTACAAAACCCGCCCGTTATGAGCAATCTGGGGCAGGCTCATCCGGACAATGAGTCTGAGCAGCACGAATCAAAAGAGAGAGAAACACTTCAATGACAGCCAGACCTACGTCATGTCCGTCATAAATGGGGTGAGGGAGATGGCTTAGAGGGAGTGCGAAGTCGATCCATTGCGTAAGACACGGACGTAGTATGTAGTAAATGAAAAGTACATGATGTAAGGCGCACACATGAAGTTTGGGTGGGTCGTTGGCCACGGAAAAGCTCAACCCAAGCTTCCAGGCATAGCGTGTAGATAAGTTGATCTAACAATACGCTTTGTTGCCTCAATGTTTGTTAAACAAATCCATGGATGCTACATTAATAAGAGGTCAACCCGAGCACCCAAAAAAAGGAGATAGCAACGGATTTCACAAGAAAGTGGAGTTGTGATACATGTTTGAAAATATAGTGACAACTACATATTGATAGAAGCCGTGATGGCATTGATCTTAAAACTTAGGTAACAAAGGAGTAAGTAAGAAGTGTAAATATGTTTTTGAAGATATCAACATCAAACGCAGATGCCCTCACATGCAACAAAGCGTCATTTCATCGAAATCGAAAATGTATTTTAATTCACAGGGCTAACTAAAAACCATGCACAATTGGAAGGCAAAAGAAAGGGAGCCTATCCATCCACTTGGTTCAATTCGTACTTTAATTATTTCCTGATGTTTACATTTAGTCGGTATTTGTGGCTGGTCGATTTAAAAGTATTCAAGTAAACATATGCAGCAGTTACAAACATTTCTTTTTGACTAACAAATGCGTAGATCTACCGTAGTGTGCGGTTACGACGCATTGGATTTAAATGGCTAATACCTTTAACCCGATACCAAACAGCTCGGTTTTAGCCGGTATCAAATGTCCTCTTCAGATTAGGTTTTTTTTTATTTTGACCTTGGCGCCCGATTCCCTCGGAGACTCCACATGTTTTATCAAGTCTACAAAGCCAAGGACACGAAAGTGCATTCATTCTTCAAGGCCAAAATAACCCAATCAAATGACGTGAGCAAGGAAGCATATTTCATAACTAGTCGGTCTAACGTACGCCAATCAGTTGTTGGACCCGTGATGGTCCCGCGATATCATGGACAATTCTCGAAGTTCTCTTCCTAGGAGCCTCTCTCGAGAACAAACCTGGGATGGAAATCATCCCACTTTAGAAAATACACTCTTCGAGTGTTTAGAGGAGAAATGGTGCCGGAGGGAATGTTGGCGTGGATCCGAGTTCTGGCTTTGCCAAGCTCGCTTTTTGAAGTGCATTGGTTGACTGAGTCTTATTTGTGTCATTTAGCGAGAGCTAAGGGGAAATGGAATTGAATTCGGAATAGATACGAAAAGATTTGCTGACACTAATCCGAGGATAAGGAGAAAATTCAAACCTACATGATGACGTAAACTAATGTGATGAAGGAAAGGAGGTTTTGACTGATTCGGTCTCAAGATTTAGCGACTTCGTTAATTTTCATTGTGCCAGAAGAATTTATGATACCATTTTGTTGAAACGCCGTTTGTCTTAGCCCTAATCGGTTTTTTTCCTCCAACTAAGTTTAAGCGCACCTCTTGCAGGCATTTGATGATTTAGAGACCCAATAATGAATGGTTGTAGAACTCCATATTTCAATAAAGGCTTCTTCGATCAGTCAAATTATGGTTTTATATAAAACAAGTTTGCTCTTAAAGGGCATCGAGGCTTCTTTCATTTTAAACAGAGTTCCTTCTTTGTTCAACGTTAAGCTCAAGACCAAATTTACAACAGGACACACGGTTGCTTGGCGGCCAACCAACATAGAGATGTCGAAGGCGTGTTCTGGACCACGAAACCCGCAAAGAGTCATGGTCCTTTGTGTCTTTAGGTCTGAGAATAAATAAGATTTGCGGACGTTCTGCTTTTAATGGGGGTGAAAATTAGCACCCAGATCTCCACCTCATTATTCTGCCGTGGCTGAAACCCGCTTACATTGCCGGAAGCTTTGTCTGGCAGCCAGATCGTCGTCACCAACCCGAAGTCCTACGAGGGCAACAAAGACTTCGGGAATCCGTCTTTGCCCAAATTATAACCACTTGCTTTTTGGGGTGGAAAGGGAAGTAAGAGCGAAATTGGAAGTAACGAAACCATGGTTATTCGCTTCCTTTTGTTAAGAAAAGGAACTGTGATTTAAACAAATAAAAAAAAATGCCTTTATTCATTTCTGTCGCGGCTTTTTTGTTATAATGCATTCTAAATTGGAACGATCAGCGCCAAAATTTGTGCCTGGCTTTAGCGATGTTTAATGTGCTCTTGACATTGAATTTTTTGCATATACAAGGCTTCAAAGCTTACCTGCCCCCATGTTATAAAGTTTTCTTATTTTTTGAACATTCATGCTTGGACGAAAAGACCTGAATCAGAGCAAACTTGTCAAGATGTTTGTTGACAAGAGATCATTCTTTAGCTTGAGTATGTTACAACGAATTTCTCAACTTTTCACATTTTTATGATTTATGTTCCATGACTTGTGCGTACAGTTGATGAGGAAGAAACTCTAAAGTCAAGCTAAATTCTAATGCTGTTTTTCCATTATGGCTTCCACCGTTTCTGCTGCAACATCATTTTATTCAACCATCATTACCATTCTCAAAAGGTGTAGTGGATTCTATGTAAGGGCACAAGTTCTGTTGGTTATGTGAGAGTTTTGCCGTTTTGTCACTTTGCCAATACTCACCAGAAAGTTGACATATTTCATCCAAAACATAACGATTCTATTTGTTGAATACGTTGAAATATGGCCATGATGAGGCAATAGTCTAAGACATATTGGCTAATTAAATTCCAGGAAGAAAAACTGACGTGTAACGCTATTACATTTATTACAAACAAAATCATTTGGACCTCAAATTCTGAGTAAAGGGTGAATTCTTTAAAAATCTTGAATTTTTCCACTAATTCTTGGCCATAAATACTACAGGCACTAAAACTGAACAATTTGAGAGAAGATATATGTTAAGTTGAACATAATATGGTGAATTTTGCACTGATTTTTCGGCTGAGGTTATTGCACTTTGAGCATTGGATAATCGAAATTGGTTAACATTGGTGAAAAATATTGAGCTTGATTCGAAAAATATTTTTTTTAATATTTAGCTCTCAAAAATGATCTCTTATTTCACACTCTAAACAAAAAAAAGTTGTATAAAAATTTGAAACCGAGTTATAATTAATCTAGACATTTCAACATGATGGAGGTTTTATAAGTTGAAAATTGATTTTGGATTAAGTTCCCAAGTGCAGCAGAGAGGATATGCCTAGCTTTCTATCAACTACGTACAATTTTGAAAATATTCAATCTGATGTATCATCTGATGTCAATAGTTTTTCCGCGTCAGTCACGCAGTCCTCGCCAATTGTGCCTTCATATCTTCAAAATGTCTCCCCCAGACCCGATAGCTCAGTGACTCAGTCAACGTTTTATCTAGTTTTACCCATTCCCGTCCAAACCCATCAAATACAACTTACAAACCCGACCAAATGGCACAACCCAATGCATTATGAGCATGAAAAAGCCTAACTTAAAAGACCTACCTGGGCAAGAATCCAAACTAGAATGGCAATCAATCGACGTGTCGTCGCTTTAGACAATGGCAGCGGCTTTTTAGAGCTCCAATGGACATGGAGTGGCACCAATGGGATCGATTTTGGTTCCACCTGCTTCGACAAACTTTGCAAGCTGTACTTTGAGATGTCTTGAGAGACAACCGACAACCCACCATTCAGCAGCCCAGAAGGAGAAAGAAGAAGGGCCTTGGCCTAGGAAATACTCGTAGAACCTAGGAATGCCAAGTTGATAGATTGGACGAGATTGTTGTATGTACAGTACAGGCAACGGCAAGTGCACAAAGAGACTTCTAGGTGCAGCAAGCGCCCCATACCTGTGCATCCAGGGTCCCTTTTCAGAACAAATGTTGTCCAGAATTATGGCCAGGACAGAATCACAGGGATCAAGTCGCGCAAATGTAAATGGAGGTTTCAATAGAACTGGGAGGCTAGATATGGCCAGTTATTATCTTAAGGGGCCAAATTGGCTGTCAAAAACCCAAACATGAATACTGAGCTTTTGTGATTTTGTTGGCCTAAGTGTATTCTTAACCTTATGGTGAAAATAAGGAAAAAAGAAGGAAAAAATGGCACGGTAAAGATGTCGTTGATCATGATGTTAGCACATATTGATTGAAGATTGGTTTGATCTTATTTCTACAATAAAAACTGAATTCAATTCAGGTTGAACTATCATTAGGAGCCTTACAATCCATGATCATACCATATCATCAGGCAGAATGTCAGGTTAGAGACAATTTGGATCATGTAGAGGACCGTTGGGGGAAATTACTCTTAGCCGTTATCTGGATGCCAGACATCAGTTTAGGGATGTAAGATCTTTCCAATCTGGTCTGTTGCAATTAAGACTTAGTTTCCCACAAGTACTCTAAACCTTCTACACTACTCCCAATATATCTGGTTCTACTTTGACCAATGTTTTTCGATACTTGTTTCGTGAACGAGGACTTATTTAATGCGTCAAGTGGGTCTCTTATTTGTGCCCATCTTTGCTCTAAGTCTGTCGGAGAGCACAGATCGGAGATGGCAACATCTTGTGAAGCTGGGTTGAAATATATTTTCACATCTTCAAGTTGAACGTTATATGTGAGAGAATATCATGCTTATTTCTAAGATATCCGAGATTCATAAGCCATTCGACCAATGGAGCAAGATTCGGCTTCGCATTTTGTGCACCCTGATTCTTCCCCAAGTAATGTTTTGTTCGAACAACGCCCTCTGTCGTCGGTCTCTGAACTATTTCCTTGGGATTAAAGGGCATCATTTTATCGGAGGTTGAAATGAACACCATGAGTGTAATGCAATCCGTACCAGCCTCAGAGGCAATACCCATGACCCATCAGCCTTCGGTCTCCGAGTGTCTTCTTTGTCAAAACACATTTAAAACGGCCACAGGCACGGATTTGTCATCCCTCATCACCAAAGACACACATTGTCACGAAGTTTTGGCTCATTTGCTCGCGATATCCTCGAGTTTTCAGTCCAAGGAAGCCAACAAGCCTCGCGTGTGTGGCACATGTCTCTTCCAACTCATCAAGTATTGGGAATACCATCAAATGATCGAAGCGATCCGCCAAGATGTCCAATCCAAAGTGGATTTACGCCGCATCCAAGAGCTTTATCCACCTCTGGAGACGCCTGATGTAGTGTCCAGTGATCAGAAAGCGGGTCCCTAAAGTGTTTGGACCACCCAGAAAGGCGTGGCCCTATCGGGGGAGTGGCGGGAAGAACGATGGCCCGTGGAATCGGCTGAGTTTTGGCGACATTTGGTGGGCCATGATGAAACCAAATCTGGTGAGTTAGTACTTGTAGTCTAAGGATCCC
>NC_081444.1:13058142-13058292 GCF_007210705.1 Tigriopus californicus | reverse complement strand
CAGTAAGCGGGTCCCCAAAGTGTTTGGACCACCCAGAAAGGCGTGGCCCTATCGGGGGAGTGGCGGGAAGAACGATGGCCCGTGGAATCGGCTGAGTTTTGGCGACATTTGGTGGGCCATGATGAAACCAAATCTGGTGAGTTAGTACTT
>NC_081444.1:13016415-13058106 GCF_007210705.1 Tigriopus californicus | reverse complement strand
AATGTCAGACCAGACGTCTCTCACATTTTCGAAAATATTCTCTACGTAGAGTAGGGATTGAATACCTATAATAAGAGGCTGCAGTATAATAAGAGTGCCTAAACTTTGGCTACTCTTTTATCTGGGGTTTGTAAAGAGAAAGAAGACTCAAGTGGTGCAATTGTCTGTTCCCGACGATAAAGGAATGAGCTACTACCCCTTTTTTAAAGTTAAGACGGGAGTCAAAGCAATCACATTTCTAAAATGGTTTTGGTTGACGCAAAACACTGCACGGCACGTTGAAAATATTTTTCCATGAGGTTTCTAATCTCCATTTGTCAGGTGCATTAAAATACATGGAGCTTTGTATTCTTAATTAAAATGTGCATAAAAGAAGTGCAGGAAAGACTCGGTTAACATTGTTCCCCGTCATATTCAAAGATGGGTATTCAAGCGTTAATCCCGAATTGTGGAATGATAGCAGGTTGTCAATATTCATTTATTTCATCACGATAAAGACGATAATTGTATGAATTTAAGTTCCGTTTTAGTAAAACATGCAGCTATTTGTGAAATAATGATTGAACTACAAGCTTAAATTTGATCCCAGCTTTCTTGAAAGGAAAGTTTATTGCTATTTTTCTTGTTGTTTCCGTCTCTTTGGGTGCGTTTTCAATGGCATTTAAGATTGGGATTTTTAAAGACAAGCTCTTAGTCTTCGGAGGAATACTTGTTAGAGATTTAGATGATATTACGTGCCCATCAAAACCTGCGAGTGGCATTTTGCCTGCATTTAGGGTGTATTGTACGTAGTTAGGATTTTCCTTGAGCAAAATGCATTTTGGTCCTTGTCAACATTGTTATTCGTTGTGGGTTGGACAAACCATGAGGGAATTCGGAAGCAACGAGTGGTAAAATGCATTGCAGTCATCGGTGTGTAGGGACATGGTCCGTCAAAGGGTTTTAACAAAGTAACACCAAATTGGAAAATCATTTTCTCGAACTGGACCAGATGTGATTATGGGAGCTTGGAATTGGATGCGAAAACGTTCCATTTCCAGTTGTGGCGTATGTTTGAATTTCTTCGCATGAATTAGTCTGATTTGCATTGAAATGTATTTTGGACTATTTTTGAGTTGAATATCCCCATTTTCTTAATCAAAACTAGACTTTTCCTCCCCATATTCTAAAGCAAATGTCTATGGCTGGAAACCCTAATTTATTGGTAGAGTGTCCTCTTTCCATTATGCTAGCCTTGATTCTATCCCTGACTAGTGATTTTTTGTGGTATTTTTATCACAATATCAGTTGCTACAACTTAAATGGACGAACCCGTAGTATATGGTCATTCCCGAATTGACAAGAATGAATGATGGTTGTGATATCAGAGAGGGAACACCTCTACATTCAGACACCAGCGAGAAAGCTGGCTGCCATCTGACTCCTTAACAAATAAACAAACCAAAAAGACCACAATACTGTACCTCGCAAAGGACATTAGATGGAATAAGTGAAAACAGAACCCAATTTTAGAGATTACTTCAAAAAAGTTGCCGTCATCCAAGTTTGAGTTTCAATCAAGGAGCAAAGTATCACGCTTAAGTGCTTTGTGTACGTTAGTAATATAGTCTGTGATTTGAAAAGAACTGCAGGATACTTTTTTTTCTTTTGAATCATAATATGAGATGTCCTGAATGGTTTTTTTTTTCTTTAGTAATCAATCCTATTTTAGTGAGAAACATGAGGAATCTTTAATGATACCCCAAACAAGCTTTTTCACTCGCTTGTCTGATCGGCTTATTTTCTTCTGACAATCTGGTTATTGTGTGACAACAAAATTGGATAGATATTATAATGATTGGAGGGGTATAAATACGTTTTTGTACTATATGTTTTCACAAATGGCTTGAAATATTTTCTGGCTTTCCTGTGGTTGCGAAAACAAGGGCACAAAATTAGATTGAGATTGTCGCAAAATTGTAATGATCGTTGTAATGCTAATAAAATGTAATAATAACTTGAATAACTTGAATAATGCCTTTATTGCGACTCTTGGCCATGTCATGGCGTGAAAATATAAAGGAAAGACTGGAGACTACTTCAGTTGGAAAAGAATATGAAGAAATGCTTTCAAAACAGTTTTGTACCTTGTTTGAAAAGTGACAACTCTTTAAATAGGCGAAATAACTCGATTGCCTCGATTGCAATTGATGAATTAGTTTTCAGCAATTATGGAAGTAAAGATCCAATGTAGTCGTCATGTTCAGATGAGAATTTTTTGCCTCTCCTGTCATGGGGCTGTGGATTTGTGGAAGATGTGGATTTTCTATTTGAGTTAAGTATTTGAGTTTGATATCAATTTTTTGGACGGAATATTATTGGGTTTAAATGCCTAAACGGTCAAAATTCGATTACGCATGGATCGACTGTCTTCATCTTCATGATAACAAAATAGCACTTATGCCCGAATTTTTTGGTCACAAAAAAAACACGGAAACTTGAAAGACTCAGAATGAGCTTCCTTCTTTACAAAGTGTTATGAGTTTTGATTGAACTCATTAATGGGCTCTGTATACATATTTATATGAAACAAGAGACTAGCACTGTACATTGGGAGCAAGAGCATAATATCACACATAGAATTGACTTCACTAGATGATAAAGTGAAACAAAACTTCACCAGAATGAACCAGCATCGAGAAAAAAACATGGATTCAAGTATTTTCATCATACAAAAGAAGGCCTAATGTTTTTCACTCATTTTATCAAAAAAAACAAGTTGATATGTGCTCTCTGCTAATCATATTTGTGATGATTTTGTCATGAAGTTTTGTTATGTTAAAATGTATTTTAAAAGATTTCATCCATCTGGCTCTGAAAAATAATTTTCACGTTTTTAAAAGCATCCATGAGCTTTGTCCCAACCCAGGATTTAGGGTCAATTCTAGGGACCATAGAGGCTTAATGTGCGTTTTGAGAGCACCTTCAAGCCCTCAAGAATCCAGGCTAGTTCGAACAATGAAGTCCGCATCTCTTCTTTTCTCGGGCTGGCTCCTTCATTGTTTGATTAGCTTCCCTCTAATATTCGTAGGGAATACGTAGGCCTTGTTGATCTGCCAGCATCTTTCAAGTCAGACTTGGACAAATTTTTAGATAGCATTCCACATTAACCTTACATTCAAGCACTAAACTAACTCTATATACGATGAAATAGAAATACTTTTTTGTAAATGGCTTGGCATGAATCACAAAATGAGTTTCCCCTATTCGTCCCAACAATGCCCAACATTGGGTATATGTTGCTATATTGTTCTGATCCTCTCACTCATTATAGCAAGATAAAAAGAGTACAAATCTTCCACGGAAAAGTGAGGATTTGCATACGAAAATGAGACTCGTGCGGTTCCCTATTTTGATTGCGTCTGCGCTCGCACATTTTTTTAAATCCCTTGTGAAATGGGAGGCGAGAATCCGCTGAATTTTTGATTAGCGAATCAAATCAACGTGACTTTATGTAGAATTTGAAATCCACTCTTCTATTTTACAGATATCCTGCTGAGAACCAAGATTTTGAGAGGTCGGTTTCCCAAATGCTTGTTCCTGAAGAGTCCCTCGGAAGAAGGTCCTCCAAAGACTCCCCAAATTGAATCTGGGGAGTCCAGTTTGACTGAAGATGGTTCCTGGCATTTCAATGAACTTGGGGAACGACCTCCCAAGAATATTAGAAAATATTGTTGTGCCAGCAAGTACTGCGGACTAACATTGTGGACATTTATTCCTCAGCTACAATGGGACAAGGGCAAAATGGAACAACTTGCAGTGGAGCTTTTGATTCAAGGCAATTCCAGCCATGAGGATGGTTTGGATAAAATTCGAACTCGCTTTGAAATGACGAGGCAAGAATTTTTTCAAGATCACATCTGCGAGTTTTGTTGCGAACAATTTACGAGTGAGTCGAACCTTAATTCTCACCTCGAAATCCACGAAGACCGCCAAAACAAAGACCAAGTGGGCCGAGAAGATAATGCTTTAAGTATCAGCCGAGGTTAGTGAATAGTAATGTAGTTTGGTAAACCAAATTTGCTTTGCTTCGTGTTATAACATTGCGAATTGCTTCCACTTTGTTGGGTACATGTACGAAGAACTGAAAGAAGTTTGTGGTTTTTGACCATGGGAATGTTAATGTGCCAACTGTATTTGTCTGATGGCATCATTTCGGTGCTTTTCTCTATCAAATATCTGACAATTGCGATTTTTGACACCTTTGACACAACTATACGTAGCGGTTTTCTTTTGCCCAATTAGGTCAAGAGCATACGTTCTTTTGTCTTGTGGGATTGATTCTAGTGTTGCTAAAATGTTTTTAAATGAACTTCATCATGTTACGAGCTAGAATAGAACCAACCCTGCTGAATGTTTGAACTTTCTGCGTGTTTCTAGAATTGAATAAGTTACCCCTTTTTATGCCCTTTTGATCAGCTTCGCGTTAGCCTTTTGGTTGGGAATCTCGAGGCTTCAAAAGTTCAAAACCATTACCTTTGAGTTATTGTTGCAACAGGCCTGCGTGTGTTCGCATCCACTTTCAAGATTGGATCGAAAGGCATGGAAAAGTTGGGCAATGAAAGATAGACGACCCTATTTCAAAAGGAGGGAAATGAGGTTTTCAGGCAATATGATTTTTAGGACTGTCCAAAACTTGCAGGATGCAAATCTTGCAAAACCGTACGCATTACATATCTTTTTGCCATTTTCTAAGCAATCTTTTTAACTCTTTCTCCATTATATTCGGCAATTTCAATTACTTCAGGGTGGACATTTAGGTCAAGGGCGTTTTTGGTGGGGTCAAATATTTTCCTAATTTTTGTTGGCAAATTGGCGTGAGGATGTAAAAAAGATGAATTCATTTTAAATGCAAATTTTGGCCGAGTCTAATCATCACCATACGTAAACCCATTCAATTTTGCCATTTACTAACACTACTCTCAGAACACATGATTCGTGGTGGAATTGACTACCTTTAAGCCTTTGGAGTTAGGACTCCCATTTTTTGTTGGCTTTCGATGGCGGTTTGGTGCCAATGTTTTCCTTACAAACAGGATCCCTCGATTCTACAATCACTCTTATTTGTCTAAGGTGTATTTTCTTGGATTTAGTTTTTGCTGGAAAGGTCAAAGTCACTTGTTCCAAGTTCATCTGGGAAAAGGATGGCGGAATAAAGTAATCTAACGCTTGGAAATAGCTCAGTTATATACTACTCTCAAGCCTAATACATTTGATGATGTTTTCCAAGTGAGCGAGTTCTCTCCTTTGAAGCTAGATCTTTCAAATAAAGGTCAAACAACTACGGTATAGTGACTCTAGTGTCCTTTGAGATTGTATCCTCTTTGACCCAGACCTTCGATCATGTTGAAACCCATGCAAGTATTCTTACCGGAATGAGAGGCCATTTGCCCAAAGGGATTAAAGAGCT
Organism: Tigriopus californicus; assembly: GCF_007210705.1. Lineage (NCBI taxonomy): Eukaryota > Metazoa > Arthropoda > Copepoda > Harpacticoida > Harpacticidae > Tigriopus > Tigriopus californicus. Next base: position 13,052,657 of record NC_081444.1, on the reverse strand, counting down.
TGATATTGAGCTCTGGGCATACTTTCCATGCCTTGAAATTTCCAGTTCTTCTACTTCTGTGGCCTTCCAGAAGTGGTCTAAAACAAGCACATAACGTGTCATGTTTAGTGTCAAAAATCAAGACCAACTGTGGTTGAATTGGTTTGAATTTGGATTGAATCGTTATCCGTGCCAGATTATACTACTTAAAATGCTTTTAATTAATGTATTTTTATCAGTAAAATCGTCTCGTAATCGGAAACTAACTCTGTCGTTATGTAAACATGTATATTGGTACAACCAATTTTACCAACATCTTTGCCTTTTTCTTTTAGATATGTCAATGATATACCCGAAATCGCCATTCACGTGCCCCGTCGGAGGTTGCGAGAAGCGTTTTGCAACGTTCCAGAGCCGGAATCTTCATTATTTGGCTATTCACACATCTGATGCTCCGTATAAGTGTAAAAAATGTGACAAGCGATTTAAAGTCCAGCTCAAATTCAAAGAACACATTAAGAAGTGTATCTTGGGCCAACGCTATTCCTGTGAACTCTGTCCAAAGGTGTTCATGTCTTCTCGAAACCTTCGAGACCACGTGAACGTGATCCATAGTGCAAAGCAAGATAATCAGGAGGAGAAGTAAGTGATGCCATACACCAAATCGTGACCCAATTGAGTCTCTTTCTTTGATATTATATTGTCTGGAATTGTCTTTCCTGTGTCTATCTAGTCATCAATTATGTAGTACAGACACTGGCATCCAATCATGCAAACATTTACTCTAAGTTTTGAATGTATTCAATAAAGAAAATATAGAATTCGCCCAAAAACTGCCTTGATTTAAAACAAAGATACAAAGTAATGATTAGGACATTGCTTGATCTCTTTAGGATTTAGCACACCCATCATCAAATCCCTTAATAAAGCAAAATTTGATATTTTAATTCTGCTTTTAGGATTGAATAATTTATAGTTTGTGGACTTGAAAACGAAAATTTATTTTTTTTCTTTTCGTAAATCCTTAGAATATAGGAATCGTGAAAATGGGAAGAATTGAGGAAACTCAATACAACCAATCTTTATATTAAACCTCAATCTTAATGCCTTTGAATTCTACGAGACCTGAAAAACCAAAAAATTGGCCAAAGGATCATGATTTATGCATATGGGGGAGGACCCAAAAGGACAGTTTAAAAGACCAACCAACCAATCGACAAGCAATTTCGAACTGAAATTGAACCATTCATAGTTCAAATTTGAGAATGTAAAATGCTCACTGATTTAAAAGGACAGGTAAATTTCCTAAAGCTGAACACATATTTGAGCTTAATATTCACATTATCTTTCCGCATAGAAGTTAATGAATTTGGCGGGCCATTTTGTGTTCTTTAGCACTCAGGGAAAGTGGCAGTCTATCAAAACGCATGAATGAATGGAGCATGACAACAGTTCTCTGAATATTGTCAAATAAGTGTGACTATTTATCTTGTGAAATCTTTAAAAGGATATCGTCTTTAAGAATCGAAGGTTTTTCTGAAGGCATGTTGCTCGTGTTTGGGAAAAAGTGTATGTTGCACATGTTCACAATATACTCACTGGAAAACAAAATATGCCTTGTAGAGTCTCCTCAAAATGCGCCAATTAGTGATTGTCATCTTCGATAGAGATTGCTCACCTAGACATAGAGGTGCCTTTGAGCTAGACAAACCAAAACAAAGCCAACTATGCCAAAGAACTATTGTATTTAAGGAACAACATAAAGGAGGTTGAATAAGATAAGTTCTCAAATTTCGTAACAGTTCCCTCTTCATTCGGACCTAGTGGCCAAGAATGGGCCATAAAACATGTCGAGAGCTCCATTCTTCTGTGTCTAGTAAAGGATAACGCAGCCTACTACTTTCAAATCAGTGACATTATGCCTTCTTGAGGTGCTTTCGTGACAATGAATCTAATCTGCTTTGTGTACAAATGTTGCTAGGGACTGAAATGGTTGGAGTCAATTGATTCCGATCTTCTCCGTTTCAGAGCGTTCTCGTGTCCTCGCTGTCCCAAGAGGTTCCATAAGAGGCACAATCTCAAGTATCACATGGTCACCCATTCAGCGGAACGAGCTTTTACTTGTACCATTCTTGGGTGCAACAAATCCTTCAAGCGAGAACGAGCTCTTAAAAGTCACAAGGAAACACTTCACGCCGAAAAGAGACCATCCTTCTTGTGTGTGTATTGTGGTCGGAACTTTGATAGCTTTACGGGTGAGGAAAAGCTTTATCTTCAGCCTCTTGTACTTGCTTCTGTACTTTGATACAGACCCGGAAAACTTTTTTTCAAATGATGACCACCACAAGTCTTAATCGAAAGGTAAAACACCCTTGTAGTGTGTTGTACTCTACACAAGTGAGGCGATGACCTTTGGAGCAGCTGTAGCACTTATTGTGTCCTGCTTTTTCCATGTTAACGTCAGGATGTCGGGCACAATTGTAAACTGCTTGCAGCACATTATGATGTGCGGAATGAATTTCATGAATTCTAAGCATTAACCGATTCAATTGCAGTATCCATTCTTTCAAGTTATGTTGAGAATAGTAGATGGTTTGGTCAACTATTTATTGGAAATGGTTGATGACGGTCTGATTCAAGTACTGCCAGTAATAGAACAATGGACGCGATTTGGGGAGAATCTTCTCTTTCCATTCAATAACGCTTCCCTATGAACAAAGGACAAGTCAGCATAACTAATGTTAACTTTTCCCTCTTTTGTTTCACGCTCGAATGGAACAATTTTAAAAAACTTTGTGGAGCATTTGTTAACGGCGGTTGGTGCGAACTTCCCGGTTGGACTTTCAAAACAATGTTCGACTGATTTCCTTTCTGCATCTTTGACTACGACCTGAATTTACGTAGACTCTGCCCTAGGGGCAAATGTCCAAAACGTTGCTATGAAAACGAAGCCTTTTGAAGGTTTAAGTAAGATTGTTCCATTTGTAAAATCACTTATTCTGGATTTATCCAGTGGAAGACTTCAAGATCAAACGTTTCGTGAAGTAGCTCCTAATGCTAAATAAGAGCATCCCTTACCATCTTACTTGCCCGGCTCTTTATCGAGTATTTCATATCAACGTACAAGATCTTCAATTTGTAAACCATTCTTGTGATTCTCATCAAAGATAAATGATCGAGATGTACAAGATTCCCACAAAAACTGTTTTGTACTTTTAGTGGCAGGATGGAATGGGAGAGCATCTAATTCTCTATGTGCTTTATCAACAACCATCAATTATTGTCAAGATTTTATGCCCAATCCCTCCGAGCAAGAATGATGGGCCACCAAAATGGTCTCACAGTCAAGTACCCAAAAGTAAATTTGGGTGAGTCAAACTTAGGATCCTTTGAGGGTTTCCTCACCCAAAGAAAGGCGTGAAACTTGGGTCCCAAACAACATACAACATAGCAGGAAGTTGGCTCATTCACTCTGGTGGCAATCAACCATTGAGTACATAGCCCCATGCTACTTTCCAATAGCCTTCAAGTCTTTTTCATGATGAAGCTTTTGTGGTTAGGATAAACATGACATTTGGCAGCGTAATTTCTGTCACTTCGGCAGAATCGATTCCCACTCATGCAATGTGAATGACCTATTGTTCAATCCAAAAGCCTCCTTCAATACCCAAGCATTTATTTAGCTTTGGCCAAGATTGTAACTCTGGGTTCTCTATTTTTTTTTTCTTCAGGTATGAAGACCCACACCAAATTGCACACGGGTGAAGAATACATCAAACGAAAAGTTTCATGTCCCACGTGTCAAAAGAAGTTTCAGTGTCCCTCCGATCTGAAGATTCATTCTGTTGTCCATACCAAAGAAAAACCTTTCGTGTGTCACATCTGCCAAGCCTCGTTTTCTCAACGTGCTTCCCTGAAAGGTACTCCAAGTCTCCCACTGATCCTGAAATGCTGGCTGGCCGGCTGGCTGGCTCGTCACTTGACAACCATCGGGTTCGAATCCCAGCGCACTTACACACTCACCTTCTTCCATTGCCCTTGTCCCACTCACTGATTTGAAGAGTCTCAATGGCTCGATGAAGGAAATGAGTTTCAATTTAGAATTGGCTCAAGTGGATTGGAACAATTTCATTGGAACGAACACGTTCACGCACCATTTCGAAATTATGTCAATAAGGGCCCTTATTTGCAACGTCACACGGCCCAAAGAAAACGGGAAGAGGCACGGTAGATTGCTACATAAACTGCTCTTGCCTTGCCTTGAACGCAATTTTTTCCGGACATTATGTGACCCGGGGTACTAATTTTAAATAAGATTTTGATAGAATAGGCCAAAAACAACACAAACTCATTATAATTCAATAAAAGGAAATTGGTCCAATCGGCCCTTTTTTGGTAGAGGCTGAATGACAAAGCGCCCTCTGAAGTGCAGAACGTAAAACATATTTCGTGCAGCATAAGGGGGCTATTCGTTGGTCGGGGTTGAAATTCTTCCTGAAATATATTCACTAGCGCAATAGCAACTGGCTTTTGATTAAGTGACAGAGGTTTCTATATATTGGGTGTATTTGATAAATCATATTTTATGTCATTCAAAATGTTTTACTTTGACGAAAAGCGATCGATTGATCGACTATCAGGGCTACGTGTTATTGAGCATGTAAAGTTTGAATGGCAATTTTCTTGGCTTGGGAACACTCCAAAACCTCTAGTAAGTCTCATAACCTGGCAGCTAAAATTCTGACATATTATGCAGGTACCTACATATTTAAAACCAGATTTTTTTTCCACAGTATATCGAATTTCTTTGTATACAAAATTGAATTTCGGAAGGAGTTCAAAGTTTTTGTAAATCTGCCCCACCTGCTATTACTGTAATAACCTCTCCTCCAGCCATTACTTGTCCAAACTGTAGCCCCATTTGACTCATTTCCGATTTTTAATCTCTTTCCCCCATTTTTCATCACCCAAAAAGGTGCTTAGTTTCTGATCCACAATATACGCATAATCACGTCTAGCTCTATTTATGTATAGCGCATTACCACAAATTGCTTAAAGCCACCTCGATGGAGCTCCCTGAGGTCTCACCAAGATTCAGCGAGTTCCATCGTTTTTGCCACGTGTCTAAATCTACCCAATTATGGCCAAATATCCAAATCATAATTTCCATGTGCGGTTCCTGGAATCTTTACACCGTCATCGCTGTTCCAGAACACACCAACGTCCACCTGAATGTGTATCAATGTTCCCATTGTTTGCGTGCATTTGGTCGTGAGCGGTATCTTCAAAGCCACTTGAAGACATGTCATAGTCCAACAACCAAAGAGCTCCAAATCGACGTCAGAGGCGAAGGCCACACAAACCCCGATGAACCTTTCGATAATGTCTCCCAAGCCCAACCTGTCATCCATATCGAAAGCCTTTTGAATGGGTCGCCCCATGATTCATCCGGACTCGATGGAGTGGCCTCTAAGAAGGTACAAACCACTATACTGTGCAGAAGGAATAATCAAAGGGGTTTATCAATCATCAGGTGAGGTTACCAAGGAACGCATACCTTTCCAAGAACCTACTTTGTCTCCATCGAGTTTGAGCGGCAGCCCTCATCATTTAACCCAGACCAATATCAGGCCAAGATGGTTGTTCTCATTTACGTAGCACCTCCGCCAACCCTTTTGACCCATGTAGCCAACGAGTCTGGAAACGTTCATTGAGTGTATTCCGCTAATGCATGGAGTAAAAGGCTGGAAAGGCCACGAGAGACGAGGCTCAATAATGGGGCACGGCTTATTTTGTATACAAAAGAAAGTGCGACGGTTGGTGTATGCTATACTGTCTATTGAATTTCTTGTCAAAACAAAGTTAATTGAACCGTCATTTGACGAACATGGTAAATGATGTGGTAGCATTATACGTATATGATAGAAGATATTTGAGTTTCGTTTTAAGAAATCATCATAAGCCAGAGTAAGCCTGCTCAATCGACTCCTTTACCTTCGTTTGTCTTTAAGTATTAGACTTGTGAGGAATTTATTTGGTCATATGAATTTAACGATAGCATCACTGTCACCAAGGACTAGGGAGTAAAGAACGAATGTGTCTGGAGAACGATAAAGAAAACGAATGACCGCATCTTTTACCACGCGCAGTGAACGCCAAGGTGGACCTTTTAATGTGTCTTTAACGACATTTTAGACGTAATGGACCACGTTCAAGCTCACATTTAAAGGATGTACCTAGGATATATGCCAAGAAGAAAGTAGGAGTAACATTCAGGGCCCTTCAGGATCTTTCAGGGTTGCGCTGGAAAGGCATTAGAAGGGTTAATGAGTGTTGGGACAGCCGTCAACCGTAGCCTAACAATGACAGTCGGGTAATGCAAATCTTGCATGTACGTTTCATAGAGATGTGCACTTTGGTATTCAAAGTGCACGCACTCCCGAGTCCAAATGTCTACCCTGTCTTCTGCCAATAAAACAGAGATCTCTCTCTATTCCTGACATTCCTAAAATATTAAAGGGAGCCTTTCATCTGCAAGGGAATTCGGTCCAATGCCTCCGCTTGGCGCATCCAATTAGTCATGGACCAATGAAGCTGGGCATCCACTGCCGTTCCACGTTACGAGATCAGGGAGAACCCGAATAGTAGGTTTTTTTATAGCCCCTAGGACCCGGGGTCTCCTCCTACGAAGTCAAATAAAACTAAGCAAACCTATCATGAATAAGATCCTTGAATGTGAAAGTGAGTGACCTATCACGGGTAAAGGTCAATTTTATTAATGGATAACACAGGGTTTCAAGAACGAGCCTCGGCGTAATGAAGATCAGTGTTTCTCTCGTTAGCCATTAAATAGGCTTTTGTAATGAATCGATGAGTCTCTTGTTGGGAGGGCAAAATGTAACCCTCATCAGGCTTTAACTATCCTAAGGCCAGAGAGAAAGAGAGAGGTAATTTTAATTGTGTGACCATTTTTCTCTCTTTCTTAGTTTCAAGAGAGTTTGCGCACGATTATTTCCTGTTCATTTGAGAATTGGAGCCAAGTGATTACACAATTTCACTTGCTTACTTCATAGTGCCAATCTCTTGATGGATGACTTTATCTCAAGAATATTTTGTTAAGTGAATGTAATATTGGTTGCACTTTTTTTCTAAAACAGGTTCTCTATGAGGGTCTCTTTTTGGGGCCAGAGGGGATGATAAATCAGTGTTCCAATTAAAAGGGACCTATCTGTTGGGTTTAATGCCCTTTTTGTATTAATACATTAATGAACTTGCCCCAGACGTCTTAGTTTGCGAAGTCGAAAGACCATTCAATTGTAATGATTAATTAATCAATCTTTTAGCTTCTACTTTTATTTCGAGGTTGGATCAACCCACAAAGCCCTTTCGAGATGCAAAATTAAATGCATTGGGCATTTTTTTGCAAATAAAAATCGTTTCACGTGTAGAAAATGATCGATTTGTACCTCCAGCATGCCAATCAAGACGACCTTAATTGTCGTGTTAGGTTACAGGCTCTGAAAGATCACAGTTATCGGATGGCATGTCCTTGAAATAAGATAGAAAAAAAGGACGTCCGTTTCTTGCTTTCTATTGACAGCTTATTGAGATTGCCAACATTAAAGGGACATCCTTCGGGCTTGCCCTTGCTTTGACCGGTGGAAAAAAATTAAGGGTAATTGTACGCTATACATGCCTTAGGCCATATCCCCATCCTTTGTTGTACTTTGGACACACATACCCAAGCACGCCCAAGTCTAAATTGGGAGACGAACGTGTTTGATGTTGCTGCATCTTAATGTCTTAGACAGCTAAAACACGGTGGGTCAAATTTGATGTTAATACCAATCCTGTGCGCTTTTTCATCACCCGTGCAACTTCATTAATGAAGGTTCTTTGGAGACTCTCGAGTTTGTAAAAGACATTTTGTGTATCGGATTTTACAATAGCCAGCTTACACAAAGCGGCAAAATTTCCTCACATTTACGGACATTTCAAAGGTTCAATGCAGAATCCAGTTAATATTGGGAGGCTTGTCGTGGACACTCTAATGACGTCACTAAACTTTCGACAATACTGAAATGACAGAATGTTCGATACAATGTCGTTACATTTTCCAGCAAATTTTGTTTTTGTTTTTGGGCAATAATACCGATCAATCAATATATGACATTTTGTAATAGAATGTCAAGTGACCAAGGAGAATATCTGAAGTAAGTTAATTGAGCATCATCAGCTATTCGAAATAATTACTCCTGGATTCATTGATATCACAAATAATCATCTTAAATTGTTGAAATAGCATGGAACCAATGCGTTGTAGCGGATGGCGTACATCCAAGTCTACCAACTCCAATCTTGATGTTGTTGTTCTGTTGCAGATGGCTGGATCTCATGACTCAAGTGCGCCAGGTTCCATATCTCAAGAAGTATTGCTCGTCAATCAAGCGCAAGTGGCTTTGCCCGAATCCTCTCCCCATGCATCTCTTAACATTAATCATAGTCCTCAATTCGGGCTTCCAAGTATAAATATCCCGTCTTCTTTGTCGTTGTCGTCGTCGTCGTCGTCAGCGACGGCTTCATTATCATCCAGATCCGGATTGGTGAGAAAAATAGCCCCTTTAAGCCATCCCTTACCACCTACGTCATTACCCTCATCACTAGCCCCGTCCCCTACGAGTCAATCTAATTCTACCGAGGTTCTGGTGGCATTGCCTTCTGGATCTGGCGAGATCACCATGATCCATTACGTCGACGATGAAGAACTGGCTACCCAGAGGGAAACGCTCCCACCAAGAATGAACCAAAACATTGACCAAACCTAGGATCATGATTCATGACCAATCCTATGAACTTGCCAGCCTGGTCATTTTCGCCTCGTCCTCGTCCTCCTCTTTCTTGGTTGTAACGGGGAAAACATAGCTTCAGACCCAGTTGAGAGCGAGATTGATTCTTTAATAAAGCCAATGAGAACAGCACAAATACATTCTACATACAGTGAATGGGTTTGTTTTGTTCAACGAATGTGGGACCCAGACCCGTTATCGCTTACTTTTCGCGCGCACTTCCTCCTCTTCGGTGTTCCCGGCGCGTTCCAAACAAGACAAGAGCGCGCCAATGTTCCTTCCTTCTTCTCGCCGAGATCGAGAAGAACAGGGACGACGGATGGGGACCGAGGGAAGGTACATTTGTGATGATTACTAGATATCTACGTGCGGAACTGGAAAGTGCTCTTGGTACGGACAGAGGCCCTTTGAGAGGAGTAGTTCAAATTTGTGAACATTTCAACACGTTCATGGAGGACTTTGTTGCTCTAAAGCTGTTTTAAAATCGCTGTGTTGGATCCAAGAGGCATTCCACAAGTCAAAAGTCGTACAACCTTTGAGCTTAGTGGGGTCCCAATTAACTTCAAAGTCGTTTTCAAATCTCGGCCCATTTCTTTGAAGAAGCCAAAATCTATTCTGGGTAAGAGGATTTCAAGATAAATGGTTCTATTTCATGGGCCAGGAGTGAGCTATTTAAATTGATTGAGTCAGGGAGGAATTTTCAGAGAATTGCACAAATTCTTGAACTTTGAATTGCATGGATTGATCTACATTAATTGAGCTTCGATATCCAGAGAAGGATGATAGGTACTGCTCATAAAAAAAAAAGAAGACAGAGAAGCACGTGATTTTTTTCGCAAAGTTGATCATTCTCAGGCACAACATGTTCATATAATGCACTTGTTCAAAAGAAATAGGCAGCAAATGACATTGTTTCTTTCTTGTCAAATAAATACTCACAGGTGTCTTTTTTTGTTTTTGTTTGAAACAACTTAAACAAGTTTTGAAGGCATTAAACCTCGCATTTCGTCGTTAGTGAAGTGTTCGTATGCATTGGTACTTTTTCGTAATGTATAAACCTCAATAATGAGGGACAAAAGAAAAACCATGCTATTCAAACAACATGATATTAAGTAATGATGAAGTATGTAAATGGCGTAGAATTTTGGCAACAAGAAACATTTCAGAACAGTGTAAGAACTTCCTCAAAATGGGTACTCATATTCATGAGTAAAATTGGTGCAACAAATCAAATCCAAAAGACTAAGCAACAAATCAAATCCAAAAGACTAAGTGCTTAGGTTTGAGCGAACCAATCTTTGACGTCATTAGCAACGGCAAAATTCTGATGGTCTAGAAAGTTCGATGGCTGTCGCAATTGGTCCCAATTTGTGGCCAAGGTTTGAGGAAAGTAGATTGATCCTAATTTGTCAAGCAATACACCGAAGCCTGAAATGAATAATAGACAATTATAACGTTTCACACTCATGATAGGTTGGGCAAAGGTTGATGGGACGATCTCTATCTATCACAGTCGAACAATTGGCTTGGTTTTAGAGGAGCTGAATGTTTTTCAATAACACAGCATATGCAGGAAAACGACATCGCAAGGAAAGAATCAAATGTCGTTCTAATAGGCATTTTCAATTCAACACCCCTGAACACGAAATGGGCCCCCAAACATCTCAGAGTGAAAACTATAATATTAACAGTCATGTACAAAAATAAATTCAATAAGACACACCTCTTGCTATACAGAGTCTTTATGAATTCGGTGTCATCAGCTCCAGAAGCTATTGATGCCATCCACCCTTCAAAGGGCTAACACAATTATTTGGCACAATACCTAATCCAATTTGGGATTACACTTCATTCAGTGTGGTCAAGAAATGGTTAAGCTGGCATCTGTTTTCACTTGTTTCGCATTAGACAGACACCATTGATGCCTTTAAGAAGTAATTGATTTTTTTTGTTGGATTTATGTAGCGCTCTTATGAGAGAGGAATAACCCCAACCAAGCCACTTGAGGCACTGTTTTGGAATAATTTTGATAGTTTTGAACACATTTTTGTAGTTCGGTTGCAGGGTGTCCGGCCAATCTACTTTTATTGTGTTACCCAGTTTCATCCAAAGCTGAAAAACAATTCATCAACTCAATGGCTCCCTAAGTTCGGAACGTTATTTTGAGAATCACATAACTAAAAATGTTCAATGACAACTAGTGATGGGACCAAATCAAATTTCAAACTCAAGGTTGCCAGAAAGAGAAAGTACCCGCCTATTCCATTGTGACGCAGAAAGTTAAATTTGAGCAAAAAGCAACCCTGGTTTGACGGAAGAAAAATCAGGGTTAACTTTGGAGGCTAACTAACGGGTTGCGGACATGCCACCAGCAATGTCATGGCCATTGAAAATGTAAACTGGTAGCCCTGTTCGCAAACCCCCCGTAATTATTAATTTCATCCCCATCAGTAATGACAACCCTCATCGCACACACAGTAGAGCCTCAGTGGAACAAAAAAATATCAAAGTGACATCTCTGTACCTAGAACTGTAGGTTTATGCACTGAGTTTAACCATGCCAGTCTTCAGAGGGAGTTAGACTGGAGAAAAAAGGGGGGCAGAGTTTCTGAGGCATTCTTGGGTTCCCTGAACGCCCTGCCTGATTGGCCTCTTGGGATTCAACCTGCCACTTTTTGCAACTGGCACCTTGTCTCTTAGATGGCAGAACAATAGCACCGTACACAAACCGTTACCGCCACCAGATTGTTGTTCATACTGACGAAAGACATCTTTTTGGTCCTCTCTTCTCTTCCCCCCCCCCCAGGCAATCGTTAATTTGTTTGATGCATTGCCTCAAGATATCCGGACACCATCTGAGAAAATATGCCCTGTAATGCCAAGACAAAAATAAGAGCTAACCACAAATGTTGTTTGTGTCGACTATTTCCAGATGTTTTTACCATTTGTACCAATTTACTAAGTTTGGGCGAGCAAGTCTCACACTGCAAATTTGCCTTTGATTTTGGAACCACTTGTTTTACACTTGCAAATGCAATTGGGAGGCGAAAATTTCAAAATAGCTTGAGTGAAAGGTTAACTAGATTGGGTTGAGTTTTTTGAAGAGGATGCCTGTTATATAAATGAGTCGAAACACTTCAAGTTCATTCCTTTCCTTCATTAAAAACAATTGAGGGTGGTCGAGGATGGTGTTATTCAATGAAAGGACGAGCAAATATTTTTCTGGCTCGTCCGATAATTGGTTGGTTTATAACGAATCACCCATCGAAAAAAATAGAGTGAAATGAAAACAGATTTCTTAGCTAATTCTTCTTACCTATTTGCCACGACTCTGGTATTTCTCCAGATTTTTTAAGGACTAGCTCGGTCAGTCAACTCAAATTCGTTGGTAGGCCATTTCATGTAAAGATTAAAAGGTAAAAACTAGACGAACTATAACCTTTCATTTTAATATTACTGGGGATTACTTTCCCTGTAGCGTTTAGAAAACCCCGTGAAAATTCAAACCAAAAAAGAACACATGTACCACACAATACATGCAATGTATTACAGTGTATCGAAGAAAATATTGGGATGTTTTTGATTGGTAACCATTTATTAGCCTTCAGTGGTAATAATGAACATATCATCCTTGCAGATGAATCCGAAATTTGCAGTTTGACCTCTTGTCAGATCAAAAACGCGATAAAATCCCCCAAAACAAAAAAAACACCTGACCATGTCTGGGGGATATGCATCATTGTGTCTTTGTTCAAGGATACCTTTAACAGGAGGATTGGACATGGCCATTGGCGAAGGTAGGCCACTTTGTGATAACAATTTCAGCTCCCAAAAAGTCACCATGGATACTGCCATACATTATGAAAAAGCGATTCAAAAGAAAACAGGTGGTGTTTTTATGGCAAAATGTTGAGTTACCGTACTTTAAATGAAAATATCGAAAGTTTATGTTTTATGTAGTAAAAAGTCTAGAGTTTTAGGAATAATAAATTATGAGCATACTAAAGATGTGCAGTTTGGTCTCAAATGCCAGTACCTTACTGTCCATTTCTATTTATGACTCGGTCAAAGAGTTGTGACAAAAAGAAAAATCGGCCTAGCTCCGCTGATGTCCACTCCCCTAGGCCTGTCGCAAGCCGAGGTATAAGGCATCAAACTTTGTCCGTTATTATTTGTTTGTACACTTTTGAAGGTGTTTTCTTTAGTCGTTGCTTTCCACCTCATCTTAGCTTCTTGCTTCCAATACTTACCCAACTATCAAATGCCACATTTTACCTCATGATGTGGCAGATCAAGCCAAACATTTCATATCCCAATCAATCAATCGTTTGGATTGGTTTTTATTCCACGTGGGTGGCTTCAGCTGACACAAAAGAGCACTTCTCAAGTGGAACAATTGATTTCTAAATATGGATATCACACTTGAGAATGATTCACTTCAATTGGTAGGAACGAAAAAGTAATACGATGTTACAGATCGATTGAGCCCAATTCACTTTGACAAAAGAACAGACACCGTCAATTTGCAGTATATTTGAGTTGAACTCCCTCGTCTAATTCGTGATGGGTGGGATAGTTTGCTAATAAAGATAAACAAGAAATGAATGACTTATTTAGTAGTACTAAAATCCTGCAGGGTCTACTGGGATGTAATTCATAAAATATAAAAATTACTTAACATTGCCTTGTCATTCAATGGTTTTGTCACTCTCTTAGTTAACGTTAAGATAGAGGAAAATGCCATTTGGACCACCTCAATATCAAGGACCGTTCTTTTTGGGGCTCCAGATTGCCCATCATATATTTGTTTTTTCATTCATTCAGGGGGTTCATGACTCCATTTCTCATTCTATCTGGGAGAAGATACACATATTAAACAAGTTCTATGAGGGCAGTTTCGGTCTGAAAAGGATTAAATTAATATTCTTAATTATGTTCCACAAAGCATCCAGATGTTGCTATAGAATAGAGAAATGGTGGCATTTTTGTCCTGACATTTGACAACATCGTGAATGAGAACCTTTTGATTTTTACCAAACAACATCTTTATTTAAAGATGCGTCGTTAATTTTAGGCAAATCTTTCTTTTTTGAGATTTATGTGAAGTTCAAGGTTGATTTGAAAACTGAATTAGTTCAAGTCAAAGCAAGAGGACAATCAATAAAGATACTTCATTCATCAATTAGTCATTCTCCTCAACTGTAAAGTGAACAACATACAAAGTAAGACCAACTTGGAATATTTCGTAGAAGTCATTTGAATTTCCTCCGTTATCGTTGGAAAATCCCTCAACGAAATAACCCTGAATTGCATGGACAGAAAGTTAGCTATCTCCCTTTTTTTCAAGGCTAATTCAACGTTAGAATTTCATCGCTTAAATCAAATTCATCATTCCATTAGCGTGTCACACATTAGAATAATCTATTTGGTCTCTGAAAGGATATACATACTCGTACGTACATGAAAAGCTCTGAGTGACAGGCAGATAATGCAAGAACTCTGTTTCCCTTGGATTGTGACTCTCGCGATGAGAGTGAAGGCCTTGTTAAACATGGACGAATGTAGTTTCCGTGACCCCTTTGAGCATAGAAACTAAGGCCCTTTTTTACCATTGCACGGTGGTTATGGCGCTTGACCATTCAAGTATGATCTAACCAATTGCTGTGTTCTTGCAATGAACCCACAGTTATGGCATCTCTTGTTATTGGTTTCAATTTTCAGCTCAATTGCATCTTTCTGTCAAAAGCTATGAACTCTCAAGCTCCTGGCAGATCAAGGCACAAAATGAATGAGCTAGCACTTTTGTGGTAATTTCTTCTCACGAGGGGGTGGAATCATTCATCGTGTGCCTGTTACAAAACTGAGTTTTCACAAGGAAAAACTTTGACACAAGTCTGCCTGAGAGTGGAATAAAAATAAGCGAAATGGCTCTGGCTCAGATATGAATAAGTTTCCGTCCTTTGTGCAAACCATCCGTCCTAATAGCGAAGACTCCCTAGGGCCTCTTAATTAGGTCTAAATCCTCACAAAACACAATCAATATGTCAATTCGCTCCTTGTGTCAAAATCATGCGGAACTTCAAAACTCATCTCAAGATTCTGACACAAAAGAGGAACTAGGCTTTCAGTGACTCAAGATGTTGGAATGGATTCGAATCGACCAGATCTTCCCAGATTTGAGACGAAACCCACGACTCATCCTCTTCAGAAAGTTCCACATTTGTGAAATATCACCCAAAGGGGAAGAATCACGTGCAAGCGAAGCCTCATTACAACTTGAAACCCGGGGGATAATTTGAACATTTGAAGTGGAAAGCTTTTCTCAAATTCGGAGGCTACCTTATCCATTCTTCGACGTTTACTGTTAGTATATACAGTAGTAAGTCTTTAAATCGTGTGACATTTGTCCCCGTCAAACTTGTTATGAGACGTTTGTTACCAGGAACATTTGTCCTCGGACAGATTTGGAACCTAGGTTTTAGCTCAAGACGACAAATGCTCCAGGGGATCAAATTTTCCATTGATTATTTTTGAGTTAAAGGATTATAGAGCATGATTAGTCGGACTGTTGGCAATAATGCGAGTACAGAATCGTCAAACTCATGCCAGGAAATGCGAGATTAATCTGAGAGCGAAAAAGCATGTTTTGAAATCTGACTTTCAATATATCTTCAAAATTGATTGTCACATTGGATCCAAACTTCACTTCTTGAAGTGAATTAAAGTTCGTGGGTATTGACAGAATTCTATCACTTGGTAAGTAGGATGAAAAATTCCGAGTATATCGCACCTATTTCGTTCCAATAAATCACATAACAAGTGTCCTGGGAAAAACGTTACGCTATCAAATGACGGCCACCTTATTTCTACATTACTACATAATCGTAAACAAGTAACGAACTGCCTTGTATTCTATCTTTTGTTCTTTTGTTCTTTACGTGATGTGACACTAAAGATATTTAGAAAAGATAACCCGGCTATGCGTGGTCCGACAAAATAGAATATGGCGAACAAAAGCACCATGGCAACAGGACAAAGACCTAGCTAGCCTTCTTTGTCCCTCAATCTGTTTTCTGGGAGCTGTAGAGCTAATCTCAGTTAGAGCTCTAATATAAAGAGTGTCGTATGAACGACCAGGGTCTGCTTTACTTAGTATGCCTATGGGCGATAAGATACTTACCTCTGCTTTTAGGCGTTTCAATGCACTTTTATATATAACAAAGTGAACCTTCAAGTCGGGTTTTAAATATCGATATGATTTTTTTTGGTATCATACCTAGTGAACATTTTTCCTTTCCTCTAAAGTTTCAATTATCTGCCGTTAGATCACGAATCCATATATCAATAAAATATTTAGCTTTAACGGAAGATCCAATATTATAGAACCTATTCCTACAGATATTTGGCATTTCAAACTAACAGAACGACCAGATCATTAAAAAAGATGTGTCTTTCCTTTGCTCTATTCTCATTTGTTCTTTTTCGTGCTTTTTCTTGGTCTCTTCCTATCTTCATTTTCGAAATCAAAAGATTCTTTCTGAACCTTCACATTTTTTGTATTGTTCCAACTTTTGTTAGCGTGTACTTTTGCAACCAACGTTGCCTAGTTCCTGTCCAAAACATGTTGTTGATGACCCAAAATTACCGGAAGAATATTAGGGAAATATTAAAATGCAAAGTTTCACAGCAGTTGCTAACAGTTTGTGATCATGATCAAAATATTCCAGAAATTGAATTTATTTTGAAATTTCGGCCCAAATCTCATTTTCCTCAAACTCTTCCAGGTCTGTGAAGGCTCCAATAATGATGAAATTGTGTTGTTTTCAACCCTTTCTAATTGATGGTAGCTACGAAATTCATTGATAGAGTGAGGATCTCGTTTGCCAAAGACCCTCCATAATTCCGAATCAAAACAATCAAAAAGTTCCGCCTGCTCTCTCAGGTATTGGTCTCATGGTAACCAAAGCGTTAGGTCATAGATTGTAAAATAGCATCATGTCTAAAAGTAAAGGAATAAAAGTGTCCTGAAGTCTTCTTCAGGAGAGGCACGTTTATATCCCAAGAGCTTTAGATTCCGCCTCCGTCGGGCTTCGCCTCCAACTCCAAAGTTCTCTGCTCATGTACATTCAATCTAAACACTTGGCTACATTACAAATTTAGCCTAGCGCTTTGGGATCCGACTTTTTTCTCACGTGATCTCAATTTAGACGACACATGGTCCCAAGGGCACCTGGTCCAGAAGAGCAAAGCGTTGTTATTGGCACTCTGTGCGAGCATGCTTGCACCAGAACTCCGATGGGCAAGTCTGCAAAATAATCTGGAGTTGTCACGATAACGCCTTTCGGAAAGCTACAGATAAAAAAGTTGAGCTTGAAAATGTCGGGTGGCTCGAGGTGAAGAAAAGACCATGTCATTTATCCATGTTATGGAACATTTGATTGCCATGATATATGAGCTTTAGAGGACACAAAACAGCACAATAGTTTCAAACAGATATAAATTCAACAATGAATCATCATCAACCCTCCAGGACTACCGAGTAACTCTCTAGGGGTAATAATTACCTGGCCAAGATTGGCCAATCGTTTGGAGTCGAGCCAATACATTACAATGAAGTCCGATTATTTCATATGTTTCTTGTTCACTCCTAAATTTTCCTCATTATAGCAAATCCTATAACCTGGTCCCGTCAGTATTCAAAACAATCTATCTTATATCAAGTTTCCACTAAAGATAAATGAGATCTATAGGTCTGCTTTGGAAAACGATTAAGTGATATCGACGTGTGCTTGTTTTGTTCCCATTCCCACGTGTTTTCTTTGGGCCATGGAAAAGGGTCCAACAACTTTGGGTTTTTGCTCCTATCGAAAATTGCGATTTCGAGCCAATTGGCCAAACACTCGACGGGGACTGAAAAAGAGAGTACGCCTGAGTAGGATTAGCAAATCCCATCAATCATATCAGACAGGCACTTCATGTTACCCCAGAATCCCTTACATTGAGAGGTCTTGACGTGGCAAAGGCCAAGTAAGTAATAATTCCTTGGAGTTTTTGAAAAGAAACATAATTCTACATCACGATGAAGACTTCGGAAGCAAGGGCAAGATGAATGGACCATCCATAGTTACTCAAGGCCGAGCTAGAATTGTTGGATAAACTCGAGCGCGTTCGGAAACCTTTCGGAGTCAATGCAAAATGAATTGCTTGCGAAAGTAAGGTCAAAGGCACAAACATGGAAAGAGTTTTGGCAGACGGATTTGTCTTATGATTTCTCGAAGCTTTATAGGGTTGTCCCTAATTTCGTGTCAATGAAATTCACGCTTAATAGCAAATAAAGTAAGGGCAACAACATATACATTTTGTTGACAAAAGGGGCGTTTGTATGTATCTTGGGGTTTAAAAGTATTATACGCACAAGCTAAAGCCAGAGGCACTTAATCACCTTGATTGGATAAGATACTAGGTCCTTCTACTGCATTGGCTTTCTTACTAGTGCTGGGTTAAGTCTGGACTCAAGCCTAAAAGCATATACTTCAACAAATTGGCCGAACTTTAGTCTTTCAGAAAGGGCTTGAGGATCTTACTCCGTCAAAAGAAATTGCTTTGACAACCGTTCTAGGTCAAATGTCAAGCGTTTCATGACGTTGTGACTTCTTTGAATCAGTGTACATAATTCAGGTAAATTATTTTCTTAAGAGGAAGAAATCCAAAGTTCGAAATGTTAATTTGTACTTTACTAAGAAATTCAACCACTGGTTATGGTCGGTTTTCGAAACCTTGCCGAAAGACATTTCAGCAACCCTGTACAAGCTACAAGCCGCTTTTGTTGGCCAAATCACATGAAACATTGAAGATGTGTATGATACTCAGATATGGGAAATGTTAGTATGCTCACTTTTCTCATGTCACTCAATGTTTAGGATTCGCCTGTGAAGGTCAAGAGATAACCGGATTTCCTTCTCTTTCTCTCCAATCTTCAGGTTGCTCGTGGAAGTTAGTCGACATTGTGCGCCATTTATGAGACCCAGGATTGCTCTCTCAGTGCACAAATAGATCTCAAATCATGAGCGGTGATGCAAATACCGACGATCTTCTGTATATGTATGACTTGAACCGTGCCCTTCATCAGCCTTGGTATGCCATTTCGGCCCTCTCATACGCCATTCTGATCTTGTTGACCTTCTTGGGAAATGCTTTGGTGATCTGGACCGTGGTCAGGAGGAAATACATGTGGACCGCAAGGAACATCTTCATCCTAAATCTGGCTGTTTCTGATATATGTAAGGTTTGATTCATTTCCTTCAACTATCGCAATGTTCTTGTAACTTGTTTAATGATTCCAGACAGTGTCTTATTAGGCTCAATTTTGCACAGCATAAATGCAAAAAAGGATGAAATCTGATTAGAAATGTAAGTCTTTGTTTTCAGATTTGTGGCAATTAATTCAGGCTAAAAAAGC
The DNA here is from genome assembly GCF_007210705.1 of Tigriopus californicus. Taxonomy (NCBI): domain Eukaryota; kingdom Metazoa; phylum Arthropoda; class Copepoda; order Harpacticoida; family Harpacticidae; genus Tigriopus; species Tigriopus californicus. The sequence continues at coordinate 13,033,373 of NC_081444.1, read as the reverse complement.
TGAGATATATTGTACATTTGAAAGAATTTGTGAATTGAATTTTGTCAAGCGGCTGGATCAGCTTGCGTGAAAGCCTTGATTCCATTAGAGTGTTTTGAAAAAACTCGACGAGGTTATTGGGTAGGTGCAGTCTGATGCTATGTTGCAATCGTTCCAAAATAATGGGTCTAAAACCTTTTCAAGCTTTTCCGAGAATCTATGAGAAAATATTTCACTGTCAAAAGAAGATGCATCTGCCAATTCACTTTCCTGAACTGAGCTAGCCTTTGGGCTCTTCCCAGTGTTTAATCATTGGTTGTGCACCCACAATGTGGGATCGTGGGTTCAATATAATCTCAGGACATGGTTTTGAAAGTTTCTTTGTTGCAATAGCTTCCCTTAAACCAATTTACTCACGTCGTAATTTTGGTATTGGTTGAATGTAGCCGAAAGCACGGAAATTGCCCTGCCAACCCTCTTAAGATTGATTGGTGGGACTGGAGCCTTGAGATGCACAACCAATGCCTCGATTTGAGCCCCCGGGGTAAATAGGAAGCCTTTTTTCATGGCCGAGCAAGTTGGCCTTGTCGCAGCCTTTGTTAAAAAGAAGAATTGGAAAACCTTCGTTTATGAGTGTTAATCTGCAAATACTAACAAATGATAATCCTTTTGCAATTTGAAAGCACACTGTTCAAGTTGATGTTGTACAAATACACACAAAACTCATTTTTTTTAATAATTGAAAAAAGAGTCATTAGAAATGGTTGGCAAAGAGGAAAGAGGCAAAATTAAACACCAAGCGTTTCGAGTTTTAGAAGGTGTCATCACTTACTTCATATTTTTGTTGTAACAGCTGCAATCAATGTTGAATAATTATATGGAAATCAGTTTGGAAGAAGCGAAGGCGTGAGTAATTTTAACGGTTCTGTCGGTTCACTCAACCAACCAAATGTCAGGACAAAGTGGTTCAATCAAAGCTATTTTCCCAACTTATGCGAACGTTTGAAGCTCTTGTCTCAAATCATCCACGTGAATGAGTCCAAAACACAACGGCAAGTCCGCCATTGTTTGAAAAGAACTTGGAACAGGTGTTGGAAAGAATTGGAGCACATTTTCCAATGAAGGACGATTTTGAAGCTTCCGTTGCACAACCTGTACGTAAAAGTAAGAACAGGTTTAGTACGCAATAAATCAAAGAATACACCAAGGGCTTTCTTACTTAAAAACAGACTACGTGATCCATGGTCAAGTAGTATGTGCGCAGAAGACTGAAGAACCCTCGACCTTCCCTAAGGCCAGAAGACACATGCCTTTGGCCTTTCATCTCCTGAATGATTGACAAAACTGAATCGTCAGATCGAAGTAAAATCATTCATTCATGAAAACATCGATATTGGATCGTCAGGTGCGGCAAATGGAACTAGAAGATCTCATTCTGAACCGTAGAGATTCATGAGATGAACCGAATACGGCATTGCTACATTTCAAAAGAACCAACTCTCAATGCTGTCTGGCGCCCGGTAAAAATCCGATGAAATAAACCAACACTTACTTCTATTTCTCGGCCCTTCTGTGAAACGTTTCAAGATCGAATATTTTGAAAGTCTCTCCATTTTTATCCCAAAGGAAATTTGGGAACAATATAGAGCAAAATTGGAAAGCAAATGGTCCCAAATGGCATGATTAGCGGAACTTCAAATTGTGCGGCCAGCTTTGACCTTGATTAATGGTTTCTGAATAGTGTCGGCAGGGTGGGTACAATTCATGTTTTTTGAAACAGATCCATGAAGTGTGAAAAATGATCATTTCAAAATGATTGGTCGTCGACGGTTGCGATTGGACCAATTCAAATTTGATCAGTTGATGGATTAGTGCACATATTAAAGGTATATCCTTCGATTTTCTGAAAGAAAATTTAATGTTTTTGAAATGTATGGTTGGATATTTAGGAGCTGGCTAGATCTGACAACTCTAACTTGTTTGTGGATCAGATATAATATGATTGTTAAGTAATGTAAGTTAATGTAATGTAAGTATATAATGTCATGCAATGTAACTTAAGCATTGCAAATAAGATTTTTGAGGATTTTTTTTTCTTAAAGAGCATTTTTTATCATCATACTATTCGCCCTCCGATCTATCAATATTATGAGCAAATATGAAATAAGAAAAGGTGTTTTTTAATATACAACCCAACTTGAACTGAAAAAAGTTGATAAATTTTTATCGGCTTTCTCAGCCCCCTTGAACTCTCCGTTTGTTGAACAATTGATATTGCCCTAAAAGAGCGCCAAATTCAACCTAATAAAAGATGGATGGAGTCGGGGGAATTTCGTGTCTCAATTTTAGTGACTATCTCGTGCATCATTAATGTAGTTTGACTTATTTACATTATTCGCTTTCCCATAGAGGAAAACGCCGTGTTACTAAAATCATCGAAATGGAACAGATGAGAACATTTGGGATTCATGCTTGGATTGAGAAGGTCTCGTTTCATTTTGCCAAGCAATCCAAGTAGCGAACTTCCGTTTTGAGAAGGAAGGTGCAATTTAGTTTTTGAGTTCTTTCGACAAAAGGGAAAGCACATCGGGCCATTAATGAACGAAGTTCGCTTTGTCGGCAGAATCAAATGCCTTAATGCTTCTTTACTTGAATCTTGGTTGAGATGGTTGCTAAGCGGATGTAGCCAAACCATCTCATTCAATCTTTCCTGACTTGGACTTGTGGATCTGTTTTTTCGGGTAATCTTCAAAATCGTGAAAGAGTCTAAATATGGGTGTTCTGATTCGTTTCTTCGAATCCTGAAAGAGTTGAAGTTATAAAAAATCAAGCAGCTTTTACACAAAGTTATGGGTCCCCACCAAGAGTACGAAGGCATATTATCGCTCGATATCCAATATTGGCTTATGTCAATGGAGTTGTCCTAAAAAAGTCAAAAGATTGAACCATATGTGCTAAAGGTACAAAATCAAACTTGATAGGTTGGCAAACATAGTGAGTGATGAATGGCAACTCGTTTTGGTGCCCAACTTGAGATGAAAGGTCCCTCGTAAATACAGTAGCAAAACAAACATAGGGCTTACGAAACCTATCGTTCCATTGAATGGATAAACCATTTTTTCATAACAAAACTCGACCAAGAGGAATTATCAGGTCATTTTAAGATTCGGCTCTTTGTGCTCGAACTAAAGTATGGATTTTCTGTATTATCATGCTCTCCTCTGACGATAAAGGTTTCGTTTCATTCCAGTTCTGTGTTTCACCATGACAATCACAGCCGTGGATGTCTTGACCAAATATTGGCCTTTCGGGTCCAATACTCTCTTCCTTTGTCGTGCTGTGAAAGCTTTTCCGTGCTCTGCGGTTTATCTCTCGTCGATTACGATTGTCATCATTGCCTTGGATCGATATCGATTTATTGTTCACTCTAGTGCCGCTCAATTAAGTTTGAACCAGGTGAGAAAGAAAATCCCATCAGGGACAGATTGGGTTAAAAAATGTCCAATTCTCATTTCTATTAAAAAATTTACATGGATCTCAATAACGTCACGCAACCTTCCCAAAATTTGAAGAGGGGGGATTTTATTTCTCCACTTTACCGGTACACATCACTCTTGATTACTTGTGTAAGAAGGGTAGAGTTTCTCGATGAGAAAAATATTTTGGTTTACCGAGCGGAGCTGAATTTATGATGAGAAAGGCGAAGTACACGGATTTGACAAAAATAAGCTCTAGAAGTTTCTGCAAAGGTAAGATTAGGCGTATAACAACGGCCAGGCACGTCAATGGCCCACTATTTTGAGGTTATTTACCGGTTGGGTTGTCCGCTATTTCCTCGTCAAAGGATTCATCTAAACCTTAGTTTTTCGTTATAAAACTCCTCTGTCTTTCTTCGTCTTTCCAGTCTCTCATCATGCTGCCTTTCATTGCACTTATTTCAATGTTGATGGGGCTCCCAGTCTTTGTCCACACACATCTGCATATCCCTGAGATGGCCTTGGAAAACAATGGCGACAACTTCTGGTCTCATTTGGTATTTTGCATCGAAGATTGGACTTACGGAGGTATGAGCTAACATTCGTCTTATGGGCATCAACCTTTACCTAATGCAATTATTATTTGTTCTTGGTCCTAGGCTCGGCGAACACGACGGTGATCCAAAAAGAGAACAAGCGCCACTTTTATTCCATCTTCTCTCTGTTCTTTCAATATATCTTACCTTTCACTATCATCTCAGTGGTCTATTCCCTCCTGTATTGCTACCTGAAGAAGCACAGAATGGTTCGCGATGACAAACAATTGGCAAGGGAACGAGCTCGAAGAACCAATATCATGTTGGCCGCCATCTCCGTTTTGTATTGTCTGTGCTGGCTTCCGCTTAACTTCTTCAACCTACTCTCCGATCTCTATGAGGGTATCTTTGAGGTGGGTGACAATAACACACGGATAAGTTTTCATGAAGTACACATGCCCCTCGGCAAATATTGGTACCACTTTCAAGCACATGTAAACAGGTTGAGTATGCAAACCGAACACCCACTCCTTGTATGTGAGTAAAGATAGATTGCAATTGAGTACTACTTCACTGGCCTGATTAACCTCGAAACGAGGGAATAGGTGAGCACGTGCTCGCTCTGGAAAAAGCAAATGGCGCTTGCAGCATCATTGTCATTGACCCAAATTGCTACCAGTTCTTGGTCAAGGAAGGCGGTCAATGGAAACTGCAAGTTTACGTGTTCTTGCTTTGTACTTTTCGAAAGGAATCTGTCAGATTTCACCATTTCAATGGTATTTGGGGATTGCTTTTCCGGTCAAATTCCAGTCTTGAATGATTGCATTTTTGTGGTCCTTTTTTTGTACTCAATTTGGCGAGATGGCTATCCAGAAGCAGACTGGCCGTTCTCTCGTTTGAATTTCATCATTTTTTGGAATATCTTACTAAGTTTCTGACTACTTTTTGGCCTTTGAAAGCATTTCAACATAGAATTTTAGAATTGTAAGCGAGCTGTTCAGTTAGAATGTGATCACTCACTGATCAGGGTGTGCATGGGTCGAAAAATTTATGGCGGCCTAGTATTTTAAGAGCAAAATGTTGGGTGTCGGGGTTGTAGCCATTCACCCGTTCCCTCAATTTAGATATAAAAGAGACTGCAAAATTGGAATCAGAAGTATCCATTTTATGTCTCTAAATATGAGTCTTTATTTCACTTTTTGAACACAATTCTAGGAGCACAATTTGTCCTTCAAAGTGGAAGTTAAACTTTCTCCCAATTTGGCTCTTCAGAACTGAAACGAAAAGTCCTTGATGGCACTCTACGTACTTGAAAAATGCATCCAACATTGATTGGTACTTTTTTGGTCGGACCAAGGGCAAATTTGCCTTCATCTTTGAAATTCACGGTGGTGGTTTGATACATATGATGCCTCGTTATGAATCTCGTTTCCATTCGAGGTAATCCCAAAAAGGGGCCAGGGGATTTTCTAGGAAATAGTAGTTCAATCCCGAGAGCTTAGGCTATTTCCAGAAAAGTAACTTTGGCAGTAAAACAGTTTGGGACTTTTTATCCCATAATTACCATACTACCCCATGCACAAGGTTTGCTCAACATGCGGTCTAAATACCGAGGTTTCAAAGCTCCTAAGAAAAACTTTCCAATCCAGGCAAGAATAGCAACTTGTTTAATAGTTAGTACTCTCTTAGTACGAAGTATAAAATAAAAATGAGTCTTACTTCGAGAAGGGAAAAGTCATTGTGGTCCATGCTATTGATTGTTAAGAGAGGAAAAGGAGCTTGCTCCATCTTCTGGTCAAATAAGAGGGCTTGAAAAGGCAACAGAGTTTAAGGTGCTGACCATGAAGTTTTTTTGCAGTTTTTCACAGTTTTTCTCTTTCATAATTGGTCTTCAACTTAAATTGATTTCCAAACCAGCAAAAAAAATAGTTCTGGATATCTGCTTTCTGTTTACTAATGCTCGCAACTTGCTTTCTAGTCGATTGTGAACAGAAAACCATTAAAAAAAAAGTATGTCAGCTGCGCTTAATTTCTTATGGGTTGATGAGAGTGAAATCGGTTTTCATGAAACAAATGGACCCAAACATTGTCGCTTTATAAATTATACTCTTTTCAGCCTAACCACTAGCTCTACATTGTCCATATATTATTACTTCATGCAATATCAATTTACATAAAGCGAGGATCGAACTCTTAAATTTGCCAAACCGATTTCAAAATGCTGACAGACACCACACAAAAGATAACTCGTGTTCAAACTAACCTCAAATACCTTGTATTAGATTGTCTTCACAATTGGAACAATATCCCACGCACCCAGAAATGTAGTCATAACACTCAAAAACCACCAAATTTTGAGCGATGGGAAGCATTATGTAAAGTGATCCGTTCAAGGAAATGTGTTATGCAAGCTGTCAAAAAACGATCAAGATGACTTATGATAATCAGATTGTAAAACCATGTGAAAAAACTATTAGGTCTCAAAAAGCTTTTTATCTCAAACAAGATGAAATACACTTGCAACTACGAGGGATATGTCACCTAAACCAGTACTCAGTTCATATATCACATGTTAATTAAGATTTTGAAAAATGATCATTACGCTTTGAAAGATCTTTTTGAATGGCAACACTTTATTTTTGCATAAACAAACAAAACTTCAGCTGAATTCCTGTAAATTTGAAATTTCTTTTGCATATTCAGCCTACCTCTTACAAAACTGCCGCGAAACAAAATGGAAGATCAACATGCAAGTATGATTTTTTTTGCAAAATTGGGCAAAACTTCGACGCAATGCTTCAAATTTTTACACTAGGCCTGAGGAGAAACTGCACTTTCAGTTAATGGGTTTTTACCATGGTATCGTGAATTGCATCAGTTTGGGTCTCAAAATGAGCTGGAATTGGCCGTACAGGGGGTGTTACGACAACTCTCAGAGAATGGCCTCTTATTCGTATTTCAGAGTTGGGTTTAAAAAATGTAATAAAAGTCTTTAAATTGGAGGTGACTCTGTCAAAAAATCATAAATATAAAGTTTACTCTATCTTGTACATATCAAGAGCTATTCCTGGAGTACCGGTATAAGTGAAATAGCCCTCGTACATTCTGAATGCAGTATTCTGGAATGTGCATTTTGAGAAAACGTTCAGGTGCGTGAGGCTTCTACATGGCCAGATATTTGTTGATAAAATACATTTCAATTAGAAGAATTTGCAATCAACCTGAAAGAGCAATTTTCCTTCTTTTTTGACAAGTCGTTCTTTTAGCACGATTTCAGAAATAAACAAACAACATATTGTGGACTTAACTCTTGTATGAGAGGCAATGACAGTTAGGCCTATTTCTGAAGAACTCACCATGGTTCATTTGTAATTGATTGATTAACTTCACTAAAATGCTTGTTAACCACGTTCAGAGGATTTGCATTTAGAATAGTTTTGCCAAATAAGGGCTAATTGGGGATAAAATGGTCCTTTTTGAAACAAAGCCTAACCTCGACGTATTGATCGACCTTTTGTCACCTCTGTCTGTTTCGAGATTAATACAATAAGTAGGAAAGTCTTGCTCGAATCTCTCGATTCTGTTGCTCGAAATCTGCCTTCAGAACTTGATAGAACTTTGTCGAAAAATACCTTACTTTCGCTCGAAAACCAGAAACTTGCCTCAGATTGACAATGAAATGATATTAACAGGTGGATCTGACGCCATCACAGTGCCCGAATGCCATTTGCTGGAGTCTGAATTGTAATACAGAGCTTGAATTTTCAGAGTTTGAGCTAAAGCGGCGGATTTATTTGGAAAATATTCTTTAAATAATGCGGACAGATTTCTGCATTGCCGCATCAAAATTGGTTTACTATTACAGAGATATGTAACATGATAAAAATGCACATTTTCACCACAACCTTTTCAAATGCATGTTTCGGTGGGGATAAAATAGCATTCCTTTTTTGTACATGATATAGAGTGGTCATTGTCAAAAACCTCTCCAAGATTTCTCCTTCTAAATCTGAGTCGGTCGAAATATCAGTAAGTACACGGCTTCTCCAAAAATAGGATGGTATTCGGACATTTAGGCAAGGGCTGGTACCAGCAAACCAACTTGCATGCCAATGCCAGTGTTGCAAAATTGGCGTTTTACTGGTTTGAACTGGTTTTAAGGAAGCTGACATTCCTCATATAGCAACGTGAAAGAAGGGTCAGCTTCTCAAAAATGTGTTTGAAGCCTCAAACTTGCATCACTGCCACTGGTACCAGCAAACAAAGGAACCTGCCAGAGCTTGCCTAAACGTCCCCATTAGTGGGATAAAGCTGGGAAGTGAGATTGCAGATATCTTGTCAAAGAGTGTCAAACGGATTCCTGCAAATTCAACAATTGGTTCAAGCAAGATTTTATTACTTTTTTGTAAATCTCAAAACAGCCAGAGTTTGACTAGTGAATAGCATGAGCACGGTCAATCAATGAAGAATATGATATAGAGGTCGGGACAAAGTATTAAATATTTTTGGTACTAATTGACCACCGTTAAAGGTATAAGAGAACTAACGCTTTTTAAAACTTTATATCGATCTCAAGGCAGGAAAACTTGAATATTGAAATTAAAACAATAGGGTATTTGGGATGCTGAATAAGCGATCTTTAGGGTCCGTATTCTCGTATTAATTAAAGTTTAAGGAGAAGTGTATTTCTACTTTGCTGGAAGGTACTGTAAATATCATTAAAAAACTCGGATATATTGATTATCATGACATCATCACAATTGTCATTTTGTGACTCGTTAGCCATGTTTTTGAGCGGATATAACACCCGAGTTAGACCATATTAGACGTGTAATGGGCTGGAACCCAGCTCGAAACTCGACAACATTTTGACGTCTGGGGGCTAAAACGATGACTTAGGCCTTACCTTGGATCGGTTTTCACCCTCCATCTTGTTTAAAAGGTTACTGCTGATCATTTCCAGTCAATATAGTCCAATTTTCACGTATATTGTTGTGGAATTCCAGGATCGTGTAGCAGTTGGCCCCTTTTTCGCTCTGTAGTTAATAAAACACGTCTGATTCACTTTCAAGGAGTGCTTGGATGTTTCTGGCAACCACTCACATCAAAAATATTTTGGAACTTTTCTCGAATTCTTGTCACTTTTAATTTTCATTCGAACAAGTCAAATTTCACCGTTCGTCCATCTTGTATCACTCGTTTACCTCAATTCAACTTAACTTGAACAACTGAAAAACTTGAACAAAAGGAAAAAAATCCTGGTAGACAGGAATTCCTCCAGCTACAGATTACAGCTGGCCATGTTCCTCCCTATCATTTCGAATGTCTATGGCGAGGAAATTTGCCTGGCTTGGAGAGGGTGACCATGATTTTTTCAATATTGGTCGGGAGGTTGAATTCAATGGGTTCCAAAATTTCCGTTAAACTATTAGGGTACATTTGGCGGCGTCAAATATGTCCAGTGTAACGTCGTCCATGGCTCAGACCAGCCCGAAAATTCTTGGCTCATTACATCCTTAGACCACATGCCTTCATTTCATAACGATGTAGGATTGTCATGGAGTGCCATCATCTATGGCTAGGGACATTTTCAGTGTACTCAGAAAATTAAACCTTATGGTCTCATTCAACACCTCTCTAAATTTGAACATAATCTCCTTGAAACATTTGATTTGGAACAAGTTTGCAACATCGTGCAAATGCACATTTCAAAACTGTTCCCCTAAACTTTAGAGTGAATGCTTCCGTAAAAAGATAGAAGCATTGCAATGTGATGAATGGGTGATTATATCTTACATCACACGCTCAAAGTCATCCAAAATACCTTTGACAAGGTGCTTTAGACCTGTCGTTGGAACCATCTCGGTCATGTAACCCCATATTTTAGTAATTAGATATGACTTGGAGGAAAATGCCTCTAGAAAATGGAACACGCACTCTTGGTCCAAACTTGTTCCCAAACTCACTCACTCTAATTCATTAAAAGTGAAGTGATCTCGAGCCCACTCCCAAGTTGATTGGATCTTGATTGGTCGATAACATACAGATGCTAAGTCTCCACATCTTCAACCAAACCATTTAAATTTGAGGAACATCCGGTTTTTTAACATCCATTGACCGGCCCACGAATTCATTGAGATCAAAATAAAAAAGGCCATGAAGAAACTCATGTATTTGGTCAAATAGGTTTCATCAAAGATACATCTCAAATATAAGGAAAATGAGTAAAATACCCTCGAGAAGGCTCATTACACTTTGGGGAAGAGTACGAAGAAATTGTTGGAAGCTCGCTCGTGGGAACTTTCCATGGAGCCATTGAACAAACAAAAATAGGACCCCGTTTTGAGCGTCAGCTTGTAATTTGCATATCCATTCATTCCAGTTGGTAAGTGACAGGTCGTTATGATATAAATTGTTAATTCAGGATGAAAGGAGAATTGTTCCATTTAGGTTCCCATAAAAAGGGACATAATTGAATGCACTTAGATACTCAATTTAACCCAAGAGGTTATAGATCGGATGTGATCAATGAAGATTGGCAATATTGTGTCTGTGTAGACTGAAAAGTTCCCACCAGACATTCATTCTTTTAGAAAATGTTTTGCGAACCAAGTGTTCATTTAGATATTCTTTCAATTTGATTAGTTTTATTGTCAAAGAAGCCCTGAATGAGGAGTTGGGAGGCATAAAAAGAAGTCAGGATTCTCCAAAGATGGTTGTTTCGCTGCCAATGTCCATTAAGTTTGAGCATAACCAATTCTCATCTAAAAGGCTCAATTTTTAATGCTAGCGGATTTGGCCCTGGAATTGGCCGTCAAACTTTTTCCCATTTTCATTTTCCACTCGGAACTGGAGCGGTCAATACATAACGTGTATTGTATCAAAATGTTGGTCAGACGTGAATGTCTTTCTACTGTAGACGTTAAGGTCGAGCGAATTTAAGCGGAACGAAATGGTCGTAAAGTTATTGGTATTGGTTTAGACTTTCCTAAAATAATGACATGTCTAATATTGCCCCATGGAGTGAGAGAAGCAGTAGACTCTTTTCTGTCCTTGATACTTTATCGATCTTGGAGAGGAGAAAATGACTGGAGAGTGTACTTTAACAAGCCTTGAGGTCTTGCCTTCTTATTCCATATGAAATAGCTGATATAGTCTAGTATGGAGTGGTGAACTCGAAAGAAATGTAAAGACACAAGAAGATACATACAGGTATTGCAAAATTGAGGTTAAATCTTTAAACTTTTTCTACTTCATGAGCTCCTACCCATATACTGTACTGTACTGTCAGATGACGGAGCCCTGGATCCAGATTTTCATCCACACCTGGATGAATATTAGAACTTAAGCTCTATCATAACCACATAAACGTCTTTTCTTGCACGCTTCAAACAACTGATTTGTGCTTGGCCCAAACGATTTCTTCAGTGCCGTCTTTGGTAGGACTGTTTTGGGTGTGTTGAGGAATATTTGGTTTTTACCCACCCAAAGGTTAGCCCAAATGCTAGACCGGAAAAAAGCATTCGGTCAAATCGCCCAAACACCTTTAATCCAATCTGTCAAAAGAGAGCCGTTCCATGGCAAGGGATTATAGCTGTAGTTTCTATTCAGAATTTGGAAGTACTGTCAACGATTCATATTTACACAGAAGAGACCCAGGATTAGCTCGACCGCATGTGCGACATATAAAAAAGAAGTTCGTTCCAGTGGGTCTTTTCAATTATATTGACAAGTGAAAAAGAATGGATTTATTCGACATGAGAACAAATTACTATATTGCGATAGAAGTGGTGCTTTTTCTACGGTTTTAGTGTCCTGAGATCCAATAGTCAGTCAAGCACTGACTTACAAAAGCGGCAGGTCGAATCCAGAGAGGCCAGGAAGGCAGATAGTTCATACTAGTGATGATATCAAGTCAAATTTAAAGTTCAAGGTTGCCAGAAAACGTGGAAAGTAAGAAACACCCGCCTATTCCATGGTAACCAAAAAGTCAAGGTTAAGTACTAAAACGGAACCCTGGTTTCACGGAAGAAAAACCAGGGTTACTTTTTGAGGCTAACTAGCGGGTTTCGGACATTCCACCAATGATGTCTTAGGCCATTGAAAATGTAAATTTTGGTAGTCTTACTCGCAACCTCTCGTGGTTATTAATTTGATCCCCATCAGTAGTTCATACGGGAAAGCAAACCCAAGAATCTCGCGGGACCTTTGCTCTTCTTTTCATCTCCGGGCAAACTCCTCCTGAGACTCTCTGTGTCTAACCACGGACTTATAAAATATGGGATGTAGTAGATCTCTTCAATGAAAGACAGGTCATTTTTACATCATTTACTTATAAAGTGGTTCGTTTCAAAGTTATTTTGTCAGCATTATTTTAGCTGACAAAGAGGAGACCAAAAATTTGAATTTTATTGAGAGTTTACTACTTAACTTTGGACATATCTCCCGAGTTCCTTAAGCATATGTTTGGCCTCAAACTTGTCCAAGTTCATCTATTCAACAAGATCTTGTTGTTGTATCAAGTGCTTACTCGGAATAAAGTGAACGGCTTAGGAGATAAAATTTTTTGCTTCCGTTCGTAATCCACATCTCTAGAAGTCCTTGGTGTAACTTAGCGCATCAGTTCAAGAAATATTATGTTGATTTTTTAAAGGCATGCATGTTGTAGATCTAATGCTTAAACAAGTGGAAACATTTGTTAGCTTAACCATCCCTGACTGACAACGCCAATTTCGTCCGACATTGTGCTAAATTTGGCTTTTAAAACGATCTATTATGCCAAGAAGGAATCAGCCGTTTGTACGGTAGATGGCGATTGTCTCTAAAACTCATGGCGTCAAGTTGAAGCCGTCTATTGTGGTCAAACAAAACCTGATGAAGCTGCCTACCCTCTCAATGCATGAATGCGGTTGGCGTTTCATCAGGATATTTAGGTTATTTTTCAATCCAAGATGTCGAACAAGTTTTAGGGTACCTATACTTGGCTTTAGATTTGCCCTGTCTTGTCAATCTTGCCCTGGAAATTGCCCAGTTGTTCTTGAAGTCGGATGATTGACCTGATATTATAGAATTAAGATTGATAAAATATTATTGATCCAACTTAATATGAGGAGAACTCGAAATTCCCTTCGACCTAAGCAAAATATAATGAGATCACGTTATGTATGGTTATGTATCATTCAACGTTGCGGAAGGAATTTATGTGTTAGGTTTCGTCTCTCCTAATCAGATTAGTCTTGAAATAGCCTTAATGCAGCGTTGCCAGAAGAATAGGCTAGCTCTGCCAGTCTGCCTCTGCCGCTAAACCAAGGACGACATCAACAAATGGAGCAAAATACCCGGCATTTGGGCACATTAGGAGTGAAAATAGTTCAATTTTCGTACATGTTACCGAATACTGTCTATGTCACATGAGTTGGGTTCAAGATGCGCCAAAAACATTGGCAATTTCTAACTCAATCAAATGTGTGTCAGAAGCTATGATGAGCTCTCAATTTTGAGTGTAAAAAGAGCACAGAAGAAAAAACAACCCACATCACAGTGGCAAAACCTTCTCCATTGATCTATTAGTGACTTTGTTGTCCTTTATCTTATTCAGGCATTAAGTGAATTTCGAGATGTACGGCACAGAAAGAATGTTGAAGGAGGAGAAAGCAAACAAAGAACCTGGAAGCAGATGAGCATGCCGTCATCAAAATAGAGTAGGACTTTCTTTGTCTCGTCCTAATTTGCAGTACAACATTTTCCAGCTCACATGACTTTTTCATTTGGAAACTAGGATTTATTGCAATGTTAGCCATCGGTTCAATGCAACTTGGTATTTTACACATGGCAATCTCTTGTTGCAACTACCAACCTCGTTTTAATGAAAGTTCATTCTAAGGATAACAACTGGCCATTCAATTTCACTTGACTTTTCGAATATAAAAAGAGAATGCTGACAAACTAAAACACAACAAAGGAACCTTTTTTCTGAGATAGTTTTTGAAGGAGCAATACATGGTTTTGCTCGAGGTGTAGAGTTTTGAGATAAAACGTTAAGTTTCAACGGCACATCTCACAAACATCCAGGTCAGGTGGCATTCTAATCAAATTGACATTATTGTACGAAGAGTCTCTCCAAGACTCAAATATCACATTATTCTTCAGAAAATCAACTGAAGTGCAATAAATATCCGCATCAGCTAGGTTATGAATCAGACCATCCTTCAATATCTGGAAACAAGTCTTCTTCAACCATTACATTACGAATAGTTGCCTTCCAATATCTATCCTAACGCATGGAACCTCACCCTTAGCAGTCCCTCCCACAGGCCATACAATGACTATGTGATCTGTGCTCCTTCCAAGCTTCCAAGTTAGTCGTTCTTCAATAAAGGGAATGTATTATATACAGGGTGAACGGGATAAAGTGTTACAAACAAAAGCATGTATTGCCGCTTTGAAAATTGATCTAGATATATTTCTTTCCGTTTTGCATTTTGGCTCTTCAATGAACTGTCTTTTAGTTTGAGAAAGATTGGCCAAATTAACCGCTCTTGGCCATGACATTATACTGAACACACTTACTGCCAGCCTAACAACAGGCACGTTCAGTACACTGACATTTAGCAAATCCTGTCCTAAATGGCCTTGCTGGTAAGGACAGGTAACGATTTTTGGCTGGTTGGGTTGATTTTGTCTTCTCATACTGGACAATTGTTTGTTCAATGAAGATAGAATTAAGTTTTGTTAAGTTTATAATTTAAATTTTAGCCCTGAGTGCCCGGCACTTTGAAGAGGAATGACTTGTTCATGTATGGCTTAAATACTTCGAAAGTTGTTATTCAGCAAGAGTCAGTATGGTTTTGATGCGAAAAGAATACTGTGGGCAATTGGCGAACCAATTTTTGTAAATAAATGGTTCAACTATATAATCACCTTGGACAAAGCAAATTATGTAACACATTATAGAATCCACCTTTTATGTAGGTCCCGTTCCTTTGGCCAAAATTAATACTGTCAAATTAAGAAGTCATGATAAAAAAGGCAGCACAAATCATTTTGTAGCGTTTTCGTGACAGTAACCGCCAGTGAAATTGTAGTAACTTTTACAAAAGACAAACATAACGTGTAAGGTAGTCATAGTCTACGCAAAGTTTTTTTCCGTACATAAACATAATCCGGTCCCATCAAATCCAAATATTGAAAGCCATGGAGCATGGTGTTACGTGCTCTAACGAAGGGATTAGCGAATTGTCATTTAGATGTTTTGGGATTTGGAAGTTTCTGGGAACATTGTCCTACAAGTTGAAGTTTCCTTCATTTGCGAAGAGAAAAACGAGACAATTTAAGCCGATTTGGTGGTCGAAGACGGCATTCAGTAACCAGTATTCATTTAGTTTTTAGGGTGGTTACAACTGCACCATTTTGAGATATAATTGTATTGTAGGGAAGTCCTGTTATTGTATTGCTTGTAATTTCGTTCCTCCTGTTCTGCCCACCACTAACAACCCATTTTGTCCTTTTGTTCCAGGGTCATACGGAATTGATGTTGAGTGTCTTCATTGGTTGCCATTTGATCGGCATGTCGAGTGCATGCATCAATCCGTTCCTCTATGGTTATCTGAACGAATCCTTTCGCAAAGAATTCACGGATATTTTTCATGCCCTCACTTGCAACAAAGAGGCTCAGTTAGATAATGAGCGGAATCGACGAATGTCCATGGTCAACGCTTGACCAAAACGAGGTCAACCCGATTATGGTTCCTTGGATGAGTGAAACGTTGGGACAGGATAACGATGTGTGTTCCACGAACCCTTACTACAAGGGAATATCCCCATTACGGGGACAAAAGTGACCGATCCACGTGCAAGAAGTGTTTAACTTTGTTAATGTTCTAAGCCATTTTCATTCGCGAAGAAAAACTGTTGGGATCTATAGGCTCCTAATGTGGGAACATACAATTGCTTTTTCTCTGCATAATCAATATTGCATATATGTTCCCCTTCACGGTCAAAAATTGTCATGAAAGGACGCGATTTGTCAGAACTTGAACCATATAATAATCTGCGCTTGAGACTTTGTTAAGTATTTCTAATTTATTCATATATATGTATGTCATCGTCCATCAGTATCAAAGTATTTAATTTGAATAAAAACGGGTTTACTAATTCCGGTTTCTTCCTTAACATTCTTTCCATTTCATCCTTTCCATCCTTTCCAACACTGCCTCTCATTTTTTCATTCATAAGGAAGGTTTTATTTGTCGGTGTTGTATTTGTTGGTGAAATCTAAAAAGTAAGCTACACTAAAGCATTCTTTAACAGGGCCACCACCAAACTTGTGAAGAATTTTTAGGACTCTCACAGTCACTAAAACTAGTCCTGGTGGCTAACATGTGGGCCTTGGATTGCATTTGGAGACCTACTAACAGCATTGTCTTTCTCGCTTGGTGAACTATTCAATGATTATTTTTTTTCAGTAATAAAAACTTGTTCAGTAGTAAAAAGGGTAAACTTAAGCAATTCTAAACGAATTGTACAGTTTATGGCATTCAAAATGAGACGAGAACACTTGGTCTAGAACGTTTTTTGCCCTTTTGGCACTTTTTTCATATTGCATGGTTCAAACAAGATCTTTGTCGTAAGCATTAGTACTTTGGCATTTACCTAAACAAGATTCCAGTTTTTGAGGCCCAGCACGTGGTTTCAAGGACAACAGTACCTTTTGGCTGATTGATATAGCCTTACCTGTTCTTAGATGAAGTCCTGCGTACTTGATTCATGCTTACTGTCACCCAAAACTGCGCGAGAAAAATGAATATTTCGACCATTGAAGGAATTGAAAAACCTCGAAATAGAAACACGCACGAAAAGCATTGAATGAAAAATGATTCCGGTCGATGTGGTATTGAAGTTCTGAAAAGTTGTTTTTTTTTAAATGATGAGAAATTGATGAGGAAGCCGGTGAAAAGTTCATTATCAT
>NC_081444.1:13005113-13016379 GCF_007210705.1 Tigriopus californicus | reverse complement strand
ATCATGGTTTTGAATTATAAAATTCAAAAGCTTCTCTTGAAGGCTTTCTCTTCCATGTAACTAAATGACGGGAGATTAATGGTTGGAAACCGTGGACTTCCTTCAAACAGACTTTCCTCAAGCTCTGAAATCCCCAACATTTCATTCATGATCTCTATTTCAACGAGAAGATCCATTTACAATTCTTTATTCCATGAAGTCACTTGTGAACATGAGAAACTCAAAGGTTATTTTCGAGTTCGTTGGGTAGGGTCTGGTTACAGAAGTGTGTTTATATGTTTGACCACCATTGAAGCCTGTACCTAAATATAGAGTTCGTCAAAGCCATAGAAATAGGGTAGAGAGAGACAAAACGTTCGGACAAGCCGGTCGTAAAATTCTTGCATGAAAGATAGACAGGTGGTGTTGTAAAGCAGATCAATTGTCCCCTGTGTCCCTATTCATTACTAAATCGAACTTGCTAAAATAATCGAAATTCAGGCAGACAAAGGCTGCGAATGACTGAAATCTCAAAGGGTGTATAACAAATTGATATCTTGCCTCAACAAATCTAGATACCCCTTTCGTCTCGGGATATTGTGTGGTATTAGTCATGTGAAAAAAAAAGGAAGTTCGAGAAAAATTTCGTGTGGCACCCTGATTTTGAACATTTTGTTGATCCCATTGGGATCCATGACATCGGGATCCAAGGCAAGATTCTCAATTGGATAAGAAGCTTCATTCAGGATAGGAATCAAATTGTTAAGGTTGAGAGATCCGTTAGTGACAGACATGATGTCAAGTCAGGTGTTCCCCAGGGCTCCATCTTAGGGACCCTCCTTTTTATAATATTCATTGCCACACTTCAAAAACTTAGTATTACTGCCAGTCTCTCTTCTTATGCTGACGATACAACGTTGGTTTCGGTTAGGAATGGCCAAGATTCCACTAGCCTTGCAAAGGACCTAGAAATAATCTATTCTTGGGTTACTAAGAGTAATATGGCCCTGAACGGAATGAGATTCCGCTCAATGATCTTCAGGTCATTGAATACTTTCACATTTAGATGATGAAGGTAAGAGCATTCAGCAGGTCTCATCTATGACAGATTTAGGTGTAGTCCTCCAAAATAATGGAAAGTTCGATGAGCATATCCAGTTGAAGATGGGTAAAGCTTTTCAAATGTGTGGTTGGATATATCGCACATTTAAGTCCAGAGACAGCATCACGATGCTAACTCTGTACAAGTCGATTGTTCAACCACATCTTGAATATGCTTCACCTATTTAGGCTCCAATGTGTTCAGCAGGTTTGCAAAAGGTCGAATAAGTCCAAAGATGTTTCACTAGGAACATCGCAGGAATGAGAGAGCTCTCATATTAGGAGAGCCTAAAAAAGTTGGGACTGTACAGTGTTCAGAGAAGGCACGAAAGTATCTGATACTGTACGTCTTCAAAAATATCCATGAGCTTTGTCCCAACCTAGGATTTAGGGTCATTTCTAATGATCGTAGAGGGAAGGAGCCCGAGAAAGAAGAGATCTGGACTTCATTGCTGGACCAATTTCTCTCACTTCGAATTTGTTTGAGAAGATCATGAAGTTCAAACTTGCTGAATTTCTTGATATTCATGAAGTACTTCCTCCTAACCCAGCATCTTGAATATGCCTCTCCCATTTGGGCTCCAATTAGTTCAGCAGGTTTGCAAAAGCTCGAGCAGGTCCAAAGATGTTTTTCTAGGAACATTGAAGATATGAGAGAGCTCTCGTATTGGGAGAGGTTAGAAAGGTTGGGATTGTACAGTACTCAGAGAAGGTACGAAAGGTATCTGATACTGTACGTCTTCAAAAGTATCCATGAGCTTCGTCCCAACCCAGGATTTAGGGTCAATTCTAGTGACCGCAGAGGCTTAATGTGCGTTTTGAGAGCACCTTCAAGTCCTCGAGAATCCAGGCTAGTTCGAACAATGAAGTCCACATCTCTTCTTTCTCGGGCTCCTTCATTGTTTAATTTGCTTCCCTCTGATATTCGTAGGGAATACGTAGGCCTGGTTGATTCGGTAGCATCTTTCAAGTCAGACTTGGACAAATTTTTAGATAGCATTCCAGATCAACCCTACATTCAAGGACTAGCTCGGTCTGCCAATTCAATTTCGTTGGTGGACCAAATATCATATAAAGATTGAAAGATAATAAATAGACGAATTATGACCTTTCATTTTAATATTACTAGGGAATATAAATACATTCCCTGTAGGAGTTAGAAAAGACTGTGAAGAAAAATGAATTTTCAATGATCGAGTGAAGTTGTGTTACAGAACTAAAAAAAATGTCAATTTTGGTGCGGTTCTGTCTCAACCCTATCATCTTTCTCAATATTGCTTCAACAAGCAGGAAAACTGACATCAATGACAAATTAAGCATATGCATGTTAGAGGTTGGCTTGGGCATGTTGTCTATAGTATTGCTCCACAACATGACGCCAACTGCTTGTTTTCTCTTCACTTCTCAATGTTAACATTTGTTCTTACCTCACCCATTCTTGTGAAACGACAACTTGCTTGTCAGACAAATTTGAACAAAAAACATCCCTTTCTACATTTGGGGTCAAAAATCAATTATTGATCACGTTTAAAAACAGCAATGCAAGGGTCAACATTTTTATCGGTACATTAAGGTTCAAAAACCCTTATCATTTACAAAAACACGATACCATATTTTTCTCATGTTGTCATATGGCAAATACGTTGAATAAATTCTGATGGTAATATTGAGAACTCTTTCACGATCAAGCATGGAAAAAAAGCCCTTATTTTTGTTCCAAATTCGGCTTGTCTGATAGTGTCTTTTCCGATTCAGACATGAATTTGATGTAAGCATTATCTTCTCATTTCAATCTAATGTGGGTTCATGGATGGGTAAAACTTTACTTAAAGAATGTGGGCGACAGCTACTTTGACGATTGAGGACGTCTTCGAGCATGGTCGTGGAGGACGCTCAAGTACATTAGGTTAGAGTACTCTCGGGTGTTAAATGTCAAAGATTTTTTGTTATTCAAAATGCTGATCTTCATGGGATTAAAAATGCTCAATTGCAAGAAGGACAGACGGTTAGTATAGGTTCCAAAGGTTTCAAAAAGTTTTTGCCAAAGAAAGGAAGATCTAATGGAGGAAAAATAAGTCCAAAAATGGCTTTTCTGCTAAAGAGTTATTTTAAGCATGTTAGCGAGTAGTACTGTGACAGTTTATAGAATATAATGCTGAATAAACCATTCCTTTCTTCGATAGATGAACTGGAACTCTAAATTAATCCCTGAACAAAGATCTATGAAGCCTCAAAAGAGCAAGCAACTTCCCAAAATTTGACGTTGACGTCACCTTCTTTTCTAGCTTTAATGTCCCAATAGCTCAGCACGGTGGTTCTGAGCAATTAGGCAATTATAATTGAAAATTATATTGTAATGTTGCTAAATTAAACATACAACAGATTATTTTACTATCAGACTTGGCTTTAAAAACCTGAAACTAAGGAAGCAAGCAAAATTTGTCAAGGGTCAAGGTTTGAGCTTTCAGGTCAAACGTGAGAAAGAAATCGTTACAAGGACTGTGACTGTGTATTGATGTGTTCTCACTTTTTTTTTGTTCTCATTTCAAACATAGTTGCCATATGACTCTAGTGCACGCTAGTCATTTGAAATAGGTTCCATTCTCAAATTTCTGTCATACTCAGCCCTTTCCAGGAGCAACTCTTGCTGAGAATCTGGACCCTGTTTAAAGCACTTTGATCCATTCCGTCCCAAAAAATCTTTCACAGAAGTACCAGATGTTAATCAAACGCATTTTGTGCCTTCAAGGTTGGGTGTCTGGCTCTAGTTATTTTTCAGTTACGCCTGAGCACGTCTTGAATGTTTAAACAACCAATTTTTGAATCTCAATTCAATTTTAAATGTCTTTATGGCCTTTTTGTGGAAAATGGCCGATTGCTTGGCATTACTGTCGCCCATTCTGTACTCGTAAAACTATGACGATATAATAAGTAGGGGTCGGAAAGATATTTTTTTTAGGCTAAAATAAGTTTTCAACAATCATGGTCTTTTTGGGCAAAATACACTATTTCTTAAATTTCATCAAAATTATTTAAAACCGAGGATTTTCGGGCTAATTGAAGGGTTTTGGTCATTTTTATTGGAAATTTAGGAGAAATGCAGGGTGGGTGTAAAAATAATTCAGTGCAATATTTGTCCCCGCTCATAGATTTTTTTGATATCAATCCTCAAGCTTTCATGAAGAGGAAGTGTTGAGCACGTATAGGAGTGTCAAAATGCCATGATCTAATGTTAACCTTAAGGCGAGTGGTAACCCTCCCATTTTTTGCCACCAAAACAATAATGATAAGTGTTGTGATCTTATAATTAAGCTTTCATATTCCCGCCATTATGCCCATAGTTCGTCCACGCTCGCTCTTGTCCCTTCCTCGCCACTTATTCAAGCCTTACACTTTTACACAATGGTCATGTTCTTCCTTACCCGACCATCCCTTCAACAATAAAGTTCATGATCTCTTTTACTACGTGATTTGTATTCTTGGGTATAACACAATAAGACTTACATTTTGTGTTTGATTCTGCATTTTGTTCTTTTTCATTGACCGTAATCGACTTTGAATAGTACTTTGCACCAGAAACTCATAACAGAGTCTTTTTTTTTAATTTTTGTATGTGCGTTGGCTTACAAAAAAAAAGGTCTTAAACATGTCTGACCATGGTTTCATCTAACTTTTCTTTCTTTGAATCGACGTACTTTTGCAAAAGTTTCCCTCAAACAAGTTGTAAAATAGGGATCCTGTGACATTAATTTATTTTATCATTGGTTTCCTGCAAACATTTTGCGACCACAAATGTCAAAGCAAGAAGGAATCGTTGGTAAACTTGTTACAAAGTAAAGCGATGTTCAAGACTTTTCATTAAGCTTTGAATACCAAACTATTCAAATGCTTTTCATGAAATGGAACATCTTTATTAAAATCTGGTTTCAGGACGTGTAAGCCATCCTTTCAACAATGAAATCGAAGTATTCATGTTCTATAGTGACTTATAGTTGATGTGCACTATTCCAAACAATTTATGGCCAATGAAAGCAAGCGGCTTTAATTTGATTTCACACTCATACGAGTAAATCGATGTAAGTTTTAATTCGATTTTAATTCCCTGTCCAAGGTAACTTTCAACACTTTTACCCTCAAGCGTCGCTTTCGATTCTAGATCATTTATCATATCTAGACTCAACAACAGCTCAAATATGACCTTAATTCAAATATTGTGTATTCTTTTACTGACAACGTTCCACTGGACGATAACATGTATAAGGTCCAAGTTCCGTTGACATTCAGGGTAGTTCCAATAATCTCCATAAGTGACAAAGAAGATATGAAGTTCGCTTTCTTTGTATTTGTGACTTGCTTCCTCAAAATCAGGCATATCAAGATTATTGTCTACCATTGATCCGAATGTAAGTACTCAGCACGGACTCTGCAATTTTGAACGCTCCCATTTACGTTCTGTACAAAGAGGAACCAACAGTTGGGATTTACTCATTCTTGGTGACAATAAAGCAAATACGCAAATTATCGTTGGTCCAACTCCACCGATCATTTGCTCGTGGGTGGAATGAAACACGGTCCAAATGGTCCTTGGACGAATGCATGACACTGAAGGTGATGTTCAAAGATTGGCCAACGGAATATATCTCCTTCAATCAATGATCCTGGATTTTTCGGGATGTCAATATTTCAAAGATTAAATTGGAATTCCATCCTTTGTACTCTTCATGTAGTTTTGTATGGGCCAACTTATTCCATTTCAAATCTGAAAATACATTAGAAACAACATCATGTAAGAACTAGATTAACACGAGTAGATTTTGAGCTCTGGCTTGGGTGGAATCTGTGGTTGGTCTGGAACAAATCAACATATTAGAACGAAACCTCGAGAAGGAAAATGAGTGTTCCTTAAACAAATAAACGACCATAATTGCTCCCTGGACATTTCAGTCTTGAGACATCTTGACAGCTGTTATGTTGTAAAGCCTCCCGTCAAAACGTTTACCGTGGATGCCAGATGATTCATTAAATAAAGACTCTCGAGATCTGAGATGTCAAAGCTTTCAGGATAAAATCCCAAAACTAAAGAAACGTCATCCGGTTTCAATTTGTTAGGAGGCTCAGCTATCCCTCATCTTAAATTGAGATGTTGTTGGCCTCTCTCCCTGGAATTCGGGAACATGAATGGAAAACATGATACGTTTTCTAGCCAACCTCTTGTCATTCGTAACTCAAAATGAGGGCAAACTTTTTAGCAACAGGGCCTGATGAATGTTGTTAATTGATCAAAAAAACAAAGGTTCGAGAGGCGTAGTAAATAGTTGAAAAATTTCTAGTGATCGCGACGTTTCCAACAACAAGTAGATCACGATTTTAGATCATTCATATCACAGCTAAAATACGATGGATGTCCAAAACTGAGGAACCTATTTCTGACGTGACCAATGATGAAATTAACAATTTGCAAACGATTTACGTTGGGTCTGCCAATTCTGTGATTTTTTGATCCTCACTGGTTACACTCTTCGACCCTCCAAAAACGGATCAAGCTCAGACAGAAGCACTGATTTTAAAACTGTCACTAGATATCTAAATATCCACTTTAAGGTTAAATACTGGATATTAGTTGCAAAAAAATAATTGAAAAAAGTAGCCAATCGATTATACATCTTAAGAGCTTAAACAATGCAGAGTTCTATTCGGTTTTTTCTTTTGAATAAAACTGTGACTAACTGTTAAATAAAAGGTTCCAAACAATGTGTTACATGCATTTTATTTTCTTTAAATGTGAACAATCAGAACTTGCTAATGTAAAGGATAGACTATAACATTGATGACATATTTCCTTCCAACACACGGCACATCCTCCCTGTGTACTCGAATATATTGGAATGGATACGTATGACGGTGACAGTACACCTAGATCGAATTTGAGGAACAGAAGTAAAACTGGATAATTCTCTCGAAAATGCTTATCCATTTTCAACAATAATTTACGTAAAAAGCTGGAGATGCATACAGTTCTCATGGAAACGAATCTGACAGAAAAATAGGAATCATCTTGACAAAAAGCTTGGTAGCATGAAGCCTGTTTGAACGTTTGGAGATTGGTTGGTGTTAGTTCAGACATGACCCGGTTAGGAGATTCAATGCTCATTTCGCAGTCTACCTGGGAGATTTGGGAGCATCCTTGAGTTCAATCATTTCCTCATCGGGACCGTTTTTAGCCCTGCCTATTCCACCTGAAGCGGAGGCGTGTCCCCTCAGAGACTCGTTCAGGATCTTCGAGATCTTTCTGAAAGAGACAAAATTGCCCGATGTTGAACTTGTTCGCGGTTCTGATACGGTACTCCTTCTCTGACTGGGTAGCTTTGGCGAGAGCCCGAAGATCTGGGTCCGGATCCACTCAATGTTCTTAGCATCAAAGTATATGACACAGAACATGGTGAATCCCTGGAGTGAGTTGATGATTTTGAACACCGTGGTCACATATTTGACCTCACTCGGATGGTAGATGGTCTCCAAGAGGAACGAGACCTGCTCCGCAATCCAGGTCAATCCCATGGCAAAGAACATCTTCACCACCGTGGTGTACTTGGTCTTGTTCTGAGCACGTAGCATGGGATCCCCGCTGTTATCCGCCCAGATGCCACAACACAGGTTCCACGTGGATGAGATGAAGAACAAGACATTGAGAATCAGAAGGGGTAGAATGATGATATGCAAATAGAACACCGAGGGCCAACCGCTATCCAGAAAGCAGCGCATCTTCCCGATGCCCGGATAGACCACGTGAGTATCATCGGCCATGGGCGAGTATTGCATGGCAATGGTGACAACGACGACCAGAATGGGAGCTCCCCATGAGTACAGGGCATACCATTTGAATTTCTTATGCTTCCATCCGGTGGCGTGACTGGGATCCGGCAAGGTCTTCATTTGGCGAAAAGTGGTCCAAATGTCGAAGCCCATGGCGTTCAGCCAGAATATGGCCGAGAGATACGAGTATTGGAGGAGAAGGGCCAAAAGCACACAGAGACCCTCGTAGTCACGTAAAGAGGCAAATATCTTGCCAATGATGAGGAGTAGATAAAAGAAGAATAACATCGAGATGAGACAGAGGGTCATAACCCCAAACAGTTTCTGACGGTTCCGTCGATACACGTGGATAAAGAGCAAGGCCAGAAATATCAAGGAGATGACGAATAACGTGGGAATAATGGTGAAATCCAAAATATCTACATATCGGAGGAATCCTTTGGAGCTGGCGTCCTCTGGTTGACATACAACAATCATAAATGGATACGAATATGTGCCTGTCTGGTTGTCGTAGATCTCCTCTCGTTCCACACAGTACTTGTCCAAGCCATAATCCACCTTGTAGACCCGTGCCTCGCCAGTTTCCAACATGATAAAGTCCTCGTACTTGAAGTACTTACAACCACTGGGAGGTCGTTCAGGTAGAAATTTGAAGTCCGAGCGTCTCCGTTCGGTCTCCGTGATCCCATCGTCCTTGAAAATGGGCAATGGTACTAGGTTTGATCCCGAAGGTTCCCAGCACTCGCTTCCTTTGAATACTTGTTGGAATGGACAACAGAAGTTGATGCAGGTACGATTTTCACACTCGAATTCCAACTTGGTTTGACAGAACACGGCGGCTGTGCCATCAAACAGCCCTTGGAAAAAGGCCTGTTCCACACAGAACTCTTCGTATGTCATGGAGGTCGTTGCGTCCATGAGAATGAAGTGACTTCCCGTCAAATTTTTGTCATCTATGGCGTACTGACCTTGTTGATGGTTATTCTGAGCATTTCCAAAGTATTCAAGATCCTCGCGATCCGTACATGTGGGAAGATGAGGATCAGCATGTAATTGGAAATTGATCTCGGGATAGTCATAATCCACGTAGTCGAAAAAGCTCAAGAAACTGGGATCCAATCGAGGATCAACTTGGTTCTCATTGTCGGGGACTGGAATACATTGACGGGTCTCAATGTCAAACCCGAACCCATTCTCGCAACACTTGTGCAATGCTGGAGCCTTCAAATCAAGCGCTTTGGTATCCAATTGGAATTGGACTTCCAGTGGATCTTGACCTCGAATTGGATTAAAACAGGCCAGAAACAACCAGATGAGGTGGAAGTGGTATAAATTCATAGTGCACACGGGTTATCATTCTATTCCCAGAACAAGGACGGGCGAATTTCCCAAAGGTTCCATGAATACTGACAAGCGGTCTAGTTGAAAAAATATGAACTCGGTGGGAGTGTGCGTGTTGTCACATCGAGTCATGTGATAAGGATTATTTTTGTATCGTTCACCGTCGAGTGCTTTCACTGATATCCGCACCCAACTCAGGATTGCAGTCAGATGCGATGAAAAATGGCATTCCTCGCCAAAATGCCTATTTGAGCATTCCACTGCTCGGACCACGCTTGAACAGACAGCTCTCTCCAATCTCGAAACCCTCCCGAGAAAGACTATGGAAGAAATTGGGATTTCCTCAACTTTTCACTCCTCACTCCTCACTCCTCACTCTTGTCTTGGCTTTCGGCGTGTCCTCGTGCAATCAAACAATAATAGTTCTCAACATGAATCAGCACTTCTATTGAAAATTGAAGAACATTAATGGTTTTTGAATCAGCACTTGCAAACACTCGTTGGATGTCATGTTTTGAATTAAAGGAAGCACATCCTCTCTGTCCACCTCATCCAGCTCAATGATATCTTCTACCAGTGCTCAAGGCAAACTGGCTGGGATTGCACAGGTCGTCGTTTGTCCTCCATGGCCACTTACTCAATGGATGGCAAGGAGATGAGCTCGGATGCTATTGGGGAAGCAGGCCGGGATTTTCTCAACAACACTGCCTTCAAGATCGTTCCCCGTCAACTTAAGACGAGTAAGTCTCAAGCATTGGCAACACATTGGTCTGTCGAAACATTGGGTGCCATTGATATCACAATAAGCACTAAAGGGTTTTCGCTAATGGCCTTCGTCCCCCATTGGATGTGTGTAAGCACTGGATGGGGTACTTACGCCGTTTCAAAGTCCTCGAAACCTTCGGTACTTGCAAGTTTGCACAATGATGAATGACTCTTCATGTTCGTTCCGGGTATCGCTGCCAATGGCCAATAGCAATGCCTGGATGGATAGATAGCTTTGTTTCTTTTGCCTCCGATGAGGACTTGTTGTTGGAGACGCTCTTACCAACTAAACCAACTTGAAGGAGACCCGGGGACTCACTGTGACTTTGAACCAACCACAGTTGCGCATATGGACTTTCTTTCATTACTTATAACAAGGATTTCCCAACACGCAACGAGACAATGACGACGATCAGGCCGACCATGGTGATTACCACGGCAGCATGGAGAAAAAAAATTATAGTCAAATCACGAAATTGGTGGCCAAGAAAACAGGTTTATCAGAGCACTAGGCGGATGTGGAGGTAAAAATGGAATTGAGTTGCATGCAATTTTTGAAGTCTTATAAGCCACAACCATTGGTTTCAATTTTTCAACGCCGCCAAGAACCCCCTCGTTCGTGTGCATTTAAATTCGATTTGGACAATGACTGAAGACGACACTTAACCAAACCCGAAAAAGAGAAGAATCAGACTATTCTATCACCAAGTCTGATATTGTGGAACACTCAAGCTTTTTCCCAGGGACTAATTGTTCCATGTACGAATGGACCGACTTGGTTGGGAAAGCGGGAGAGCTTCAAAATTGGACTCATTCAATTGAAATTTATAGCCATCATTTTCAGTCCCCCCCCTCTCACTCGAGAGTTCCAAAGAGACACAAGCCCCCTGTTTTTGTGTCATCCGAAAAGTAATATGACGCACTAATAACTTGGCTTGGCTCCAAACACTGTGCCCATATTTGGAAGGCCAAGTTTGTCGAGGTCCACTTTTTCGGTTCTTTAGCGCACGCCTTTGGAACAAGGAAAAGAAGTGTGCCAAAAGGTCGCTTGATTAGGGTTCCCGCGGGAGAGGTTGTCTGCCCAACTATGGATCATCTATGTTGTGAGCATGATCAAACTTAGCCTCATTTTGATCCTGCTAAGTGAGCGATATCAGATTTTATTTGCATAACAACAACTGAGCATCACACTCCATTCTAGCACGAATCTACTTGGAACAGTATGCCCATGCCAGCCTTAACAAGTCTTGGGACCGAGCCAAAGAGG
>NC_081444.1:13003495-13005062 GCF_007210705.1 Tigriopus californicus | reverse complement strand
GATTCTCATCATAATCAGAGAATTAATCAAGGATTAGCCAGCCACCCAAACTTTTCGAATCGACTCCTCCCCCGTCAGACACTGAAAATGGTACAGTAGAGCCCCGCTATAATAAAGCCCGTTGTAGTGGAAAAATCTTGCGAAGCCGACTTGTCACCGTGTAAATGCTGCTTAAAGCAGCCGCGTTGTAAGGAAAATTTCAAAATCTTAGGACCCCGTTTTCAAGAAAATTTTAACATCTCTGGACCCCGTGATACAGAAATTTAGCCACACTGCGGACACCAAAACTGATACTTCGTAATGCTTTCACATAAACTGAAGATTCTTGTTAAAGAGAAGATCAGCAAAGGTAAGCTGATTCTTCTTCTCTCTAAATAGACGATATTTTTTCTTGGGTCTCTAATTCATATTAGTGGAGGGTTTTTGAGGACTGCCGATATGTACATATAGTTCTACAAAACAAAACACAATCTAAATATTTGAGTTGAGAAGATTCAAAGCAATTGTATGTCAAGCTCTCATGAGTGGAAAAGAGATACAAGTATTTTCTTAATACATTTTTTGCAATGCTTGGACGACTTTAAAAAACTTGGAAAATATATGTTGTGTAAAATTGGGACTTCAGCGTGAGAATTACTTTGATTTGTTTCGGTCTCTGACATTTAAAGAGTCGAATGTGGAAAAACCAAAGAAAACAAAAAAGGCATGATGTTGATATTAAGACAAAATAGCTTGATATACAATATACAAAATCATTTCAACACCTGTGCACCTTTTTCGATCTCAAAAACTGGAACCACGCTATAGTGAAAACCTCTTTAAACTGAAAGTTTTGCTGCTTTCGAAAAATTTCATTATAACGGGGATTTACTGCATCTTAAAAACTCGAAAAGGGAAATGTGAGTTCAATTATGCTTTCTTTCAAAATTACGACGTTTTCTGGGATATACCTAGAAGACACATTAAATGGATAAAGACACAACAACATCTAATTGAATTGCGTGCCTGTCGATCGTAAAGTGCCTTGGATTAATTGCTGACGAATCAACAAGACAAGCTCCTTTTGACAAGGGTTGGGTGGAAGAATAAGGAGCATTGGTACGGGTAACTTGTCAATGAAGGACGCTAAACTCGTGTTGATGCTCATTCTGAGGGATGTGTGGGTGCAGCTAACTTTTATTTCAGCTCTCTTCACTTTGACAGTTTGATAATTCCGTCACTTCTTTTTCTTTAAGGAAGCTCCGAGAAACTTGAATGGTGGAAAAACAGAACTTCTGGCTTATACAAGGCCTTAATACTCGTTTTGAGTGCGGGGGAAACGATGCACTGAAAACTTTTAGTTCCGTCTTGAAAGTGTTCCAGAATTTCCTTGGCCTCTCTAAATTTGTTTACAACGCTATTGATTATACTATAAAAGAGCTTGAGGTGAAAGCACTTGAACTCTTATCCCTTTAACATTTTCCCGTGATCTCCACATACACGAATGACAACAGGAACACAATCATTCTTGATTTGTTTCGCATTCACGGAGAACTGTGCGCCAGGTATCGAGGATATTGTTTTTGAG
>NC_081444.1:13001460-13002730 GCF_007210705.1 Tigriopus californicus | reverse complement strand
TTAGCCCCAATTGCATCTACCATTGTGGAAACTAATTAATTGAACAAAATTGCTTTAAATACGGCTCACTAATATTTCAGTTCGCATCTTAGGTAATTTTGTTTTTATTAATGCTTTCCTCTGTTCCTATATTTGCTACTCGTGGGGTGGAGAGGAGACCTCAGTTTTTGAAAGGTTTAATAAAAGATTAAATAGTATTAAAGACTCCTTTTGTAATAGTCATGGTTTTAACTAATATTCCTAACAATTTATTAATTCCAAGTTGAATTAGGTCTACCAAAATTCTATCCATTTTTGAGAACCGACGAATGGTTGCTTTGAGGAAAAACATGAAAAGGACCATACTGACGATTAAAATGAACCCTTAAACATGTTAAAATCTAATGCGATCTGGAATTCTCATGAAATTGTGGATTCTTCGACTTTTTCTGAATCGTTCAATGGCAACAGAGATTTCTTTCGTCGCTTCTTGCTCGTTATGACTTACTGTGTACACAAAAAGAGGCGAAGGCCAATTTGCGCCTCTCCATCAAAATATGCAAATGAGCACCGTATCAGGATCTATTGGGAAAAAGCATTTGCCTTTTTTGCATACTACAGTCTGCATTATCTTTACTCTCCCACTGTAGATGAGTGCAATTCCACCAATTCTCGGCTCGTGGACAAGTCGGCGTCTAAACATTTCATGTTTTATGGCCACTCATTCTTCGCGGCAATTCGTAAAGGCTCCAGGGTTCCCCATTTTTCAATTGGTTGAAGCCAGAGGTAGTGAAGAAACGTATGACCATGTTAAAACTTACTACTAAATCTTGACAACATAGAACCGACTGTTTTATCCTGCTTCCTGTAGGTCAAGATTGTTGAGGCATGTCGCGATTTTATCTCCTTGATGAGAAAAGTCAGGGGAAATGAAGATCCCTGACTCGGTGAGAACTGATCTTGACAAGCATTTCCTGACACAACGGAAGAAGTGGATTAACTCTTAAAGAGTCACATAGCGCCTAATGTTGGCGACCTTTACAACGCCCATCACTGGGAATACTTGTCCTTGATTTGCCGAGATTTTCCTCGTGCAAGGATGAATTTACGAGTGGCGAAGAAAGAGGTGCAAATTGATACCAAATTGATACAAAAACACCGACAGCTTCATGGCTTTTCAATAACGATGATATTTTTAATGGATAAGTGAATAAGAGTTGCCCGACAAATTCATCTTTTGATTCCCAGCGACAAACTGCAATGAGATTTCAAGAGAAGTCGGCCATGTTAT
>NC_081444.1:12985835-13001424 GCF_007210705.1 Tigriopus californicus | reverse complement strand
AGAAAACTTTTAGACGTTGATCAAATCCAAAGACAAACACGGCACTGCCTATCAGAAAAATTGGACCATTCACGGTCGGCTTCGATATCCGGGCAAGGTTCACACCTCTGAATCTAGCAACCACCAATACAAAATGTACAATTTTAAAGGATGTCTCGTTTTAGAGCACGGATCGTTGAGTCAACTAAGCCGATCAAAGTAATTCGAGAATTAACAAAAATATCTATGTAGATGGATAACTTCGACAAAAACAGAACCCAACCATGACTTGAATGCATTTACTCACACAAATTTGTAATGATGTAGGGCCTAAATACGATAACAACTTATAGCCAATTAAAAGAATGTACTCTGATTTCAGCTCGCGGCCTCCTAATGACTAGTCAGGGCATACTGAAAAAAACAAGCCTCAGAGAACTCTGAAATAACTCTTACATGCGATCAAAGCAAAAGTTTTGGGGCTAGAACACAACATGAATTCGTGTCACGGGTTACTGAAAAATATAGACACAGCTCTGCATTACAATTTAGCTCAGCCCAATTGTCAGCCCAAATTATAAGAAGCATGACAATGGATCCTTTGCACGAACTTTTAAGACAAACGTATTACTTTCATGGAAAGACACTATCAACTAATACTTGACTGAAACACTTGCACCACAAAACTCTTCTAATATCCACCTCATTGGTTGGTTATTACATCGCGGGCTTAAAATCAGGCAAGTTCAACATTTAAATACCACCATCCCCACCACCACCACCAGAAGAAACTTCCTTGAAATGACCAAACTTTCAAAGCTCGAGGGTTCAATTATGCAGTTTTACTGAATCGGATCCGAATTAAGTCACTGAGTTTTCTTTGATTAGATCAATTGAATATGAGTTGAGGGAACTCATATGGTAAGTTTAAAAATGATTGGGACTTGTGTTTACTAGTAATAGCCGCTTGAAGTTTGGAAATATTGTCTCTGTTAGAATGCCGCTTGAAGGAAAATTACTCCACAAATCCAAAACGACAATGGTGGAGAGGTGGGTTCGTGCATCGTAACATTTACTGCAGCATGTCTTAAATTGCCCTGAGTTCCAATAAATGAATCAACTGTTTTGAAAATTCAAACAGAGACTCTAAATGGTCTCATGTAAAACTGGGTAAAAAACAAGCCCTTTGGCTTGGCTAAAATCGGAAATTACGTTTTCTCCTGGTGTTTGTGTATTCGTGTTCTGTCATCCTTGAATATATTTTTTTTTGTAAAAAGCATCAAATAATTGACACCTATGAGGGTCGATTTAGAAGACACTCTATAAACAGGCTCACTCATTGTAAAGACCAAAATGTATCTATATCTTTGAATAACACGACAGTGTAGCTGCAGTACTTGATAATGATATTATTATTTCATTGTTTATGGAGATTTATGTTGAGCTGACATTGACAAACATCTCGAGAAAAACAAGTTCTTGTGAGTCTGAACGCATTACAATTTGGTCAGTTCTCCGACTTTTGTCGAAGGGCTCACTTCAATACCTTTTGTTAGATTTAAAGGCTCTTGATATGCAAAGGCTTCAATTGAATGTCATTCTTTGTTGAAGCGTTCGCATCTCAATGACCATGAATAATTCTAACACATAATTTGTTAGAAACTAAGAACTAATATTAGGGCTAAATTTTAGGACGCACGTGTGGCACTTTTATTTGAGAAACTGGCTAATCATAATCCCCAATTTCCAGCTACACCTGCGACGTGGATTACATATTCGACGATGGAGACCAAAGCAAGAACATTGTGTGCCAGTCCAATGGAACATGGACCACTCTGAGGTCTTCGTGTGTTCGTAAGTGTTGTTACAAGTTGAATTGGTAATGGAATGGCCAGCAAATCTGAATACTTTAAAGCCTCACATTGCAACCAACTACCCTTGGACAAGACCATGGAATCTTGGTCAATCTCTTACTTAATCGACCCCGGGAAAGAGGAGATGGTAACTGATTACTCCCAAAAGGTCAGAGTAGCGGTGGGAAACGGGATAATTTACCAATGTTCAGCGGGGAAAAAGTTCGAAAGCGATCCCACTGGCCTCAATGGCTCTTTAACTGTGTCGTGTGGAACTGATGGGAACTATCAATATCCGGGTACGTGGCCTTCGTGTGTTTCAAATACAACGTGTGGCTCTACACCTCCATCCCCATCCAACATGGACAGTGACATATCATCCGGTTTCACTTACCTTAGTGGACATCAAATCAGGCAAGTTGGGCATTTTGGTGGAACACCCACCGCCAGGGACTTCCTTGGGTTGACTCGAATTTCAGAGGAACGATAAGGGCATGGAATTGATTATTAGAGAGGGTCCTTTCACTTCACAGCTATTGGTGTAGAAATGAGTTGGCCAGGCCATTCTTAGGCGGTGTGGAACAACCCCGATCTATTGTATCTACATGCCATTGGAACACGACTTGGAGCTCACACCCGTCAAGTTACCATTGCAAAAGTAATCAAACAAGCGTTTCCCACACTTTCAGAAAGTGTTCATATTTTAGGAACTGTTTCAGATGTCTTTTGTGCCGAGACATTACCAAGTCTAACTTCAAAGAATTTGGAACTATTCTTGTGGAACAGTCAAACTTGGGAAGCTTCTGAAACACTTAGAGGTCGTTTGCTGGTTCATCAAGGTGAAACATTCAAGCTTCAATGTCGGGACGGAATGGCATTTGAATCTGATCCAAACGGCAAGGAGAATCATGTCATTGTTCCATGCCAATCAAACTTAACCTTCGGAATGCCTGCTAACTTACCTTTATGTGTTCAAAACACGACTTGTTCGGATCCTCCTTCACCACCGTCTAACATGAATTCCTCTTGGGTTCCAACAATCACATACCACAATGGAAACCAGATCTAGTAAGGAACTAGAGCCAAAATCAGTGGTCAATGGACGTGAACTATGTGTTCTTCATTTCCTTAGTTACATGTGCTCGTCTCCAGGTGAAGAATTAGCTTTCCAAAAAATGATTAAACCACAGGGCAAAGGCTACTCAACTTGTTTATGGTCAAAACAGTGGGATGTTGATCCAACTTCCTTCGAGTGTTTAGGCAAGTACAACAGATTAGGGGACTCTGTATGCATTTCCGTGTGACATGATTCTAGCTTTCCTTCCTTTCCTCCTTGCTGCTTTGTGATAGAAATGACATCGCATTTTACTCGACGGGAAACATCATTTTTAAACCGCTGCGATAATGTCGGTGTAAAAACTAAAGTAGCTCATGGTTTACATTTTACCTCAAAAGTGAGAGGTTTGACTCTTTCCTTGAATTGTTGATGCTCTAGACAGTTTTCCCTACGTCCATAGATTTGAAAGATAGCTTGGGCCTTTACTTTGATATCAATAACATATAGGTCAAAATTTTATTATACATGAGCAATTTAATCACTTTTTGTTAATGTGAAACCGTTTAATTTGGTTGATCCAAAAAGAACAAAATACCATAAGGAAACCTCTGAGAGACATCAAAAACTTCCTTTACTAGCCCTTTTTTACTCAAAGGTTATGCAAATGACCAATAAAGTATCCAATCTACGTCAATAGAAGGCATGTCAATAACGTGGTTTGTACTTTTCAAAGTGGCTTATTGACTTCTCTTAGGCAAGAGTACAAATCGACTTTCGTTTGTTCCGCGACAAATATCCAACAAATCTTGGAATCTAATTGCAGTAAAACTTTGCGTGGGAAATATCCCAGATCAATCGACCCGTCATTTCTCAGCCAAAGTTCAAATTTCGAACGGAAGTTGGATTGAAGTAATCGATTATTCGAGGCCTCAGACTGTGGCCGTGTCAAGTACGCTTAAGTATGTTTGTTGGGATGGGTATGCCATTGGTGAAAACCCATCAGGAAATGCCACCGAAATTGATGTTCTTTGCAATGGATCTGGAAAGTATGAGCTCCCCTCCGATTGGCCCAATTGTGTTCGAAACAAAACTTGTTCGGACCCATCTCCATTATTGCAATCAGGGGTGCAAACCTCTTATCCTTCCTCGATCACAATCAACAATGGCGGCACGATCACGTAAGGATAGACAACTATCATTCATGAAGATTTCCAAAATGTGAATCCATTCCAGGATCGATTGTTCCGATCCTGCCAAGTCGTTGAATATCAACGGTGGTGTTGAACGATCAAAATCGGTCATGTCTACTTGCCAATGGGATACCACGTGGGATGTTGATTTTGACCAAATAACATGTGTTGGTAAGTTCAGATGGCCAATTACTAACTTTTGTTTTTGAAGTAAGTTTCACTTTCTCTCACATGTTAGCTACTCATTGCTACGATATCATTCCTAATAATGAGTTGAGCCATAATCTGAGGGCTGAAATTCAAGGAACAATGAACTACTCAAGCCCCCTGAGATTGCCATTTGGTGAATCCTTTGAGTATCGATGCCTTGAAGGGTTGAAGTTTGCAGAGGATCCGAGTGGATCCAATGACTCCTTCCAGGTTTTGTGCACCAAAGATAACGGATACCAATTTCCGAGCTCGTTTCCAAAATGTGTTGCTAACACGACCTGTATCTTGCCTTCCAATATCCACTCCACTCAAAAGCACACGGATACACCTTTAGAAACCGAGTTCACTAATGGTGAAATGTTCAAGTAAATTTAGTCATTCACCACGAACATTAATGCTCGAAAATGATCAAACATGTTCCAATTGCAGTTTCTCATGCTCTAATCCGGCCAAATACTTGGTAAACATTGAAAACCCTGATGATATTTCCATCTCGATTAGTTCGGTCTGCCAATGGTCGACTAAGTGGTACCCTCTGCCCAATCAATATCGATGCAGACGTTAGTTTAAAAAATGAACCCGCTCAGATAGGTTCATTCGCATAGGCTGATAAATTCATGTTTGTTAGGGTTTGCATGTGATCCACCTAATGACCCTCCAAGTGATTCCGGTTTGGAGTTGATTGACGATGGAAATCCCATTCTCTTCGGAGAAATGGCCATATTTAGGTGCAAAGAACCTTGGGTCCTATCCAACAACCCAGATGTCAATGGAGTTGAAGTTCTCTGTGACGCTGAGACTGAAGATTACGCTCCAATCACATGGGATGATTATCGTTGTGTTCTGAGTAGGTTGACAAGATGAGTATTTGCTTTGATATTGACATTCACTTGATCCACTTTTTGGTAGCCCAATTTTGCACCCAACCACCCCCAGAACCGCCAATCGGTGGATACTTTGAAAAGGAGGTTCCGAATAAAGGTGCGATTTGGAATAGTTCTCAAAACAAAACTGAGATACTGAGATCAAGTATTGCTCCATTTTTCAGACATCCATCCATACCAATGCTTTGCGTATGGAACAGGGTTCAAAAAAGGCAACTTTGAAGAGATTGCCAACGTTGAGAATACTGAAGAATGTCAATACGAATGCCAACTCAACGACATTTGTCTGTTCTTCACATACTATGAAGACAAGAAAACTTGTATTCTGAACAAGCTACTACGTGCGACACGAATTTTCGGCCAGTCTGGTATCACCGGGCCTAAATTATGCAAATGTGAGTTGCTAAAATGTCGCTTGTTATCTCTGTCACAGGTTATTATTTTGAAGAACACATTTATCATTTAGCACCTGGACCCAAAAAGGACTTCAGCCAATTCAAAATAACAGCTAGTTCAATCAGTCCTGGAATGGACCCAGAATATGCATTGGATGGATAGAGATCAAAGACAAATTTTTACCAGAGCAAAGAGGAATCGGGACCTTGGATCAAGATTGACCTTCTTGAGGAACACCTTATCACCAGTGTCATAATCTATCTTCCACGGGTCATAGAAACGAGGGACCCAACTTTTTCCATACAATTTGAAAGCACATCTGGCAGCATTAGAGGTTCTAGTTTTCGTCCCACTGAAAGCACACAATATAGGAAGTACTTCTCATTTTTGCCTACCTATGAAGGAAGATATTTGACCATAAGAAAGTCAGGTTTAGTCGGCGTTCTTTCAATTGATGAACTTCAACTCATCTTCAATGAGAGAAGTACGTGGCATAAAAAGCATGTGCATATATACGTACGACACCATATATGTTTAAATCTTATTATAGATGTAATGCCCTTGCTCAAGGATTGCTCAGAAATGATCAGATGGAACAAAAAACTAGGGTCGTTTCATGGTGACCCTACTGGAAAACTGAATCCAGCCACTGGACAACTGATTTACTGCGATAAAGAAGGTTGGACTGATATTTTAGTTCGCAAAAGGGAACCCAAAACAAGTGTAAGTTTAAAGTTGAAGTAGTTGCAATTGCCACTCGAGAGCCAGACCTGTGATGCAATTCTAATTGCATTTACATTTTTATGTAATTTTAACTGATTACATTTGAACTCTGAGTAATTGTGATTGTGATTAATTGAACTTATACCAATTAGAAATTACAATTACATTTTCATACATATAGCAAGTCTTGGCACACATGCTTTAAATCACTTTTAAATTTTCAGCATTTTTCAACGCAAAACATTGTCTTTTGAGACATTCTCGTCTTCTCATATTTTTTTTTTCAGATATGTTTTCTTTCCATGCACGATTTAAGAAATATTTTTCGCATAATAAATGCAGCAACGCAAAGAATTCGTTTATATGACAGGACATAAGGTTTCTCTAAAATTAAAAAAAAACTCCAGGAATCCGAGCAACTCTTCGTTAGCAAAACAGTTGCAAATAACTTACAATTTGTGATTGTGATAATGTGATTCAAATTAAATTGAATCACAATAGGAAAGTGGCTGTATTTGATTACGGATAACAAGAAGATAATTGCTACTGCAATCTATAACATTAAATTGCTATCTACATGTAGTTGTAATCAATTCCGATTACAAAGTAATTGAACTAGGTCTTTGGTCAATGATTCGTTACCGTATTTCAGACGAACTTTGAAGAAATGACAATGGATCAACTTGAAAGTGGTTACTTTTCCAATGGAGAGATCTTCATGGGATTGAAATTTCTTTACCAGTAAGATACATTATCAATATTTCCAAACAAAAAGTTTTCAGAGGCATTTCCCTAGTCTTACCAATACCGAGGACTACGAACTGAAGTTCATCTTGACTGATCAAGATAATTATTCTGGAGCAGCTGGCTACGACTCTTTTCAAATTCTGAATAACCATACCTATGCGTTCAGTATTGGAAGTTTCGTAGAAGAGCCCATTTTTGCTGGAGACTCATTCAGCGTTTACGCCGGAGTACCATTCTCAACGCCGGACAAGGATAAAAGCAGAAACAATTGTGCTAATAGCACTGGAACGTCTGGCTGGTGAAGCGAATTTCTCGTCCTTGCACAGTTCCACGTGTTACTCAGCTGTCTCCCACTTTTTAGGCTACTTCAGGATGACTATTTAGAGGCATGCACGCGAGCAAACTTGTTTGCGCCCCAGACAAAAGAAAATAACTCGTTTGGTGGCGTGACATGGGGCACATTTAGGGGTCACAAACATCCTTTGTCAAGACTTTGGCTGAAAGTTCGACCCAAGGAGTTTCCAACCAAAAGTACCTAGGTTTTACATACTTTTAGTGTACGAGTATTATTGCTTCATGCTGGCCACTTGTTTTCATTTATTTAGTTGCATCACCCTTTCCCAACAAAGCTGAAATAGATGCTTGGTATAAGACAGCTTTGACAACAGAATATGGAACAAAATATGCGTAAGTGAAAAAGGTTTTGAAAATATTGATTACAGAATATTTTGATCAGTGTCAATTATTCAAAGGTACTATTGTAATGATGGGCGTAAATGGAGCCCACAGACTCTCGACCAACCGCTTTACACGTGCCAGTGGAACCAAACTTGGTCTAGAAATTATGACATGACCCACCATAATTGTGAATGTGAGTGCCTCGGCCATGTTAATGAATCATAATGAAATTGACGAAATATGTAATTATCAACAGGGTATAAGTGCACTCATCCACCTCAAGTCAAATTACTTGGTCCTGACTTTATAGTCCTAACCTGGAAATATGACTCAACTGGACTGGATATTGGACAAGTAATTTTAAAGTTACTTGGCTTGTAAATCGCAGGATTTATTTCTCTTTAACCATTTGTAGACACTTCAAGTTCATTGCAAAAACGGAAAGAGGATTAAAGGTAACCTAACGCGCCGAGGTGTGGATGTAGAATGTGGTCCGGAAAATTCATACATCTTCCCAAAGAACAAGATGACTTGTGTTTCAAGTACGTTGATCAATCCAAGACTTGCACAAAATTAAAAAAATAAATTAAGAATCAGGTGATCAATAACAGTGGGAATGTATCACTTTATTGCTACCTTTTTAGGCATTATTTAAAAGCACCTAAAATTGTCAATGCGTTTGAAAGGCAATAAACAGCATGTACAGTTTACCAAATATTTTTGTTACTTCACCTTTAAGAATTTCCAATTCATGTTTTGACATTTCAAATCAATGCCTTTCAGCTTCTGTTTGCCCGCAACCCCCGAGCAAATTGCCCACGAAATCGGGCCCTTGGGAAGGCGATATTGAGTTATTAAAGCCTGGAATATCCTACACCGGTCACTGCTTGGGGCAAAATGGTTTTAGGGGATATGAAATTGCTCCAAGTTGTCCCACTGTATCCGTCCGTACAAACCTGCATGAGAAAGATGATCCAAGAAGCAATTTGTTCAAGGCGGTGCTGTATTTGAAAATGGCAGGAACTTTGGCGCATTGGCAGGAATTCAATTGGCTTAATGTCACATTTGCGCAGAACATATCCATACGAGTGAGTGGAATTTTTTAAAGAGAGAAGTCAGACCAGTTTTATGTCCGAGGGCGTTGCTGTTTTAATTAGGACGGGATTGTTGAAGGCCTCTATCCGAATCAAATTGCCTTTCCCTGGGATTTAGTTCCGGGCTCTCGTGTGATTGATTCTGGATCCGAGATATTCATAGATCGGATGATTCATTATGACGTAGACGCCAAGGATGAACGACTTTGTGTCTACGACATTGATTGCAATTATTCGTCTCCAACTGACATCTTGGAGCCTCGTTCCACGCTCAAGGGCAACTATGAGCCAGTCACTACGTCCCATCTCTATCAATCAGAAATCCAATACACCTGCGGCTTAGGAAGAGGCTTCTCCGTAGAGAACCCTGGTGAGATTCCTGATGCGACCAGAAAGTTTTCTTGTACTGACAATGGAACATGGAACAATGACCCCCACACCACGGATGCTTGTATTTGTAAGTTCGACATTAGCGTTACAAAAAGCGGAATATTCAGTATTAGTGCATGTGTCTAGGGACTCGTTGCATCCACCCACCCATTCCACCACATGGATCCGACGTTCGGTTGTTCCAGTATATGGGAGAACCGGTTGACGTGAACACAACGTTTCTATTCCACACCAATATATCGTACAATTGCTTCAATGGTCGGAAATTTGTCCAAGACTTTCACCAAGCTCAAGTTCAAGCTCGTTGCCTTCCGGGAAATATTTGGTTGGTTCCAGACGACTGGGGCCAATGTGACGAAAGTAAGTAGATTACACAATTTTTTGTTTTCCCCCCTGCTTTGCATAATGCTTTGTTCCAGGATCGTTCACGTCGTTCTAATGGAACCTCTGCTGTAAGAAAAGTGGAAGGAGGCTTTTTCCTTTGGTCATCTGTCACGAATTTGCTTTGCAATTATTGCCTTAAGTGTGCTGCCGTACCATCTAATGTAACTTAAATTCGGTTTGTCTGTTTTAGCTGTAACTTGTTCTGGGCTTGAACCTGCTCCAACAGGGGGAAATGCAATTGTCATCAAACATGGATCTCGATTCGGACCAATTTGCGATGGTTCTGGGCATTCACGAGAACAGCTTTCTGCCTGTCCGAAAGTGTCCATTGAACCAATGACGAATGCCAATGGACGGGCCAAATTCAACTTGATCTTCAACAATTCTGAGGTGATGGTGGTCAAAAACGTCTTCATTACATGTCGATTCACGTCCGCTCCACTTAAAGTCAAGGTAAATAAAAACTC
Source organism: Tigriopus californicus (assembly GCF_007210705.1). Taxonomy (NCBI): domain Eukaryota; kingdom Metazoa; phylum Arthropoda; class Copepoda; order Harpacticoida; family Harpacticidae; genus Tigriopus; species Tigriopus californicus. Next base: position 12,991,372 of record NC_081444.1, on the reverse strand, counting down.
ACCTGATCTTTGGCTGTCCGATCAACCCGGTCAAGTGGAGTAAAGTCTCCTTCGAGGGCAGAATACACCTTGGCCCTATAATATATCTTGTTTATTCTAGCTTCCTTTGGGGAGGGTAATTGCAACCAGGTCAGCCAATGTTTTCGGATTGGACCAAAAAGTAAATTTAGGCCCTTACGACATCACGAGCCTTCATCTGGAGGTGGAATTTGATCCTGCGTATACGTCGATCTGCATCGAAAGTTTGGAGTGTCAGACGTGCAATTCAGGGTATTCATGCCTGGCTCTCCAGGATGAATATTTGGGCAACTTATCCCAGGTACTATACTCGAAACTCTCATGAGTGCCGTGGTACTATCATACGCGCTCGTACAGATAACATTTGAAACTTGGATTACCTTCTTGAGGAAACATACCAAATCCTAGATTACATGCTCAACCCCTTCATCCAAGATTAGTAGACCTAAACGTTACTCTTGTCACAAAACTTTTAATGAGAACTCTGATCTCTTCTCATTCAGACAACCTTCTTTGACCCCACGCAAGAATACCAATATGAGGCCCAAATCGCGTATGATTGCGGCCTTGGGCGGGCTTTCAATCTGACTCATCATCTTTTGGACACTCAAACATTGACTTGCCAATGGGACGGAAAATGGGTTCCATCAACTTCCGTTGACAATTGCGTTTGTAAGAAGTTCACATTTTATGTACAGGGGTTGAGGGAGAGTCATGAATGATTAATCGGTGCCCTCTCTAGGGACTCAATGCCTGAAACCCCCTCTCCCAAGGAACGGTTCCAATTTGGAGGTCGTCAATTGGGACGGTCAGCCAATTGAGTTTCATGCTGAATTGGAATATCGATGCCAAGGAGGGGCAAAGTTTCAAGACGATTTTCATCAGAACTCGGTGAGAGCCACGTGTCGTCCTGAAAATATATGGGAAATTCCAAAGCCGGAATGGCCACAATGTGTGGAAAGTAGGTCTTTACATACACTCCATTCACGAGACATTCTTTCACTAATTCGGGAGGGTATTTAATTTTTATTCACATAGCAAAATTTTGTCCCCATCCTCCGTCTCCGCCGGTCAATGGAAAAATCCTAATAAGAAACAATGGCCTCTTATTTGGTCATGTTTGCCAAGGATCTAATAGGTCCTTCGTTCCCATGATTGGCTCTGGATGTAATAATCCGGAAATTAGACTCAGATCCACGTACGAACAAGGCTATTTCCCTAATAAGCGAATCTACTATTCGTATGATATCAAAGTACGATCGGTCAAACCTGGGGAATGGATCGCTTCTTGGTTGATATTCTCCCAACCTGTTTCCACAAGTTCGGTGAAAATCTCCAGCCAGGTCCGATGATTAGATAACATTTGCCAACATCGAGGTATTTGACATCAATTCATGTTGCCTTCCATGTAGTTTGCAAACCAACTAAACGAAACCTCGAGCCAAAACATGTTGTACTTAGAGGTGGAACTTTCACCATACGCAAGCAATGCGGATAATCTCATTGTCATCATTATTTCCTCGGAGTTTGACGCTCAAGTTCCTTGTCTCATTTCGCACACTTGTTCAGTTTGCGAGCAAAAAGCGGAATGCTCCTTGAAAGAGAGACAGTTTCAGGAAGACCTTTATGACCAGCAAAGTCTGACCAAGTATGGAACCTTGTTGGAGTATGAGTGTGGCCTTGGAAAGGCCTTTAAGGTTGACAATGTCAGCACCATTCCGTCTCAGTTTATTGAATGCCAATGGAACGGGACCTGGTCACCCACAAATCAAATTTACCCTTGCCATTGTGAGTTCCTCTATGGGATCTGATCATAACTTGGGACTAAAGTGCCCTTCATAAGTATTCCTTATGTCCCAGGGGTGGCTTGTATTGACCCACCCAAACCGTTGACCAGGTACAATCTTGTTGTTGATTACGTTGAGGGAAGTGTTGTGGATTTTGGCGACTCTGTTCACTATCGATGTCGAGAGGGGTTTTATTTTGCTGAAGATTTCTACTTGGACAACTTCACCTCCATTTGTTATTCCAATGGAACATGGTCCTCCCCGAAATGGAAAGATTGCCTCGACCCTCTGAGTAAAAGGGCTAATAATCTTGATTTATCTTGCACTTGAATGCACAAACATTACCTATGTGTTCTCATCTAGCTCGTTATTGTCCGGATCCTCCAGATACCTCAAAGAAGGGTGGCAAATCAGACTGGAATCCAGTTCTTGCAGGAAGAACACCATTCAATACAGTTGTTAAGTACTCGTGTCAAACTGCACGAAAGTTGCAAAGAAATTTATCGAATGGAACAACGGAACTGTATGAAGAACAACATTTACGCTGCGAATGGAACCAAACTTGGTCACCAAGTTCACAAGTAGGCAGAGTTGATTGTTTCATTAGTGTTGATAAATGCATAGCTTTTTGTGATGCTACAGGTCGATGAGTGCATTTGGTATCAATGTCTTGACCCGCCAACTCCATCCGGAAGGGACCTTATTCCTTTGTGGAACGGATATCCTTTAGAATTCAATGAAACCGTCGAATATGTTTGTGCCCATGAAGGACTTTGGTTCGAGAATGATTATGATCAGCAAAGCTTTGATGTCAAGTGCTTAAAAGATGGATCATTTGACCAACCGGAAGAATGGCCTTATTGTGTTCGAAGTAAGTCCTCATAACTTTATTTCACAAGATACCACTCAACTAGGTTTAGCTGGAAAAAAGTCTACCGAAACAGAATTCCAAGCAGTTCAAGACGAAACATTGATTGATATTACTTAACTTTGAATTCTTATAACATCTGATCCACCAACGAATTAGAGTTCGCAGATCTGACTAGCCCTTGAATCTTGATCAAAAACTTGTCCAAATCTAAGTTAAATTATGCTATTGGATCAACTTCCACATATTCCTGACGAATATTTGAGCGGAGGTTATTGAAGAATGATTGAGCCCGAGAAAGAAGAGTGGTAGCATTCATTGTTCTAACTAGAGACCGTCCAGTCAGGGACCTGTTAGATATAGTTTACGTCATCAAATTCGACCAATTTAATTGGCAGTTAATTTTTTATGAACGTGTTAAAGGTTCCATACAAAGCTCAAAAGGGACTAAGTCATTTCCAAAAGGAGCTCATTCATTTGTAACGCGTAAGAAGTGAAAGGTTTAAAAAGTCTGTGACAGATATTATCCACCACGCTTAACCCAATAATTCCACCAGGCATACGAATCCAGTTATACGCCATTACAATAACATGAAGTAAGTCTCAATGAAATGCAGTTGCCACACTGTTCTCTTGCTGTCTGCTAACTTTGAATAAAGAGCTTCAAAAGTGAGAGTACCGTCATGTTTTATGGTTAACACTGTTCAGTACAAAGTAAAGTGTTTCATGAAAGAACCAGGTGCGCCACGTGTGTTGATTTTCACTTTGACCTCTGATTACACTTTCTAGCAATTTAATTTTTAGAAAAATTGGATTAAAAAAAAGCAGCATACATGTTAGTAACAATGTAAAATGTCTCTATCCACGAATCAACTAAATGGCTTGTCATTAAGAAAAACGTTAGTAGTTTCCTTGAGGTACATATTCAGTGGTGTTTGTCATGACATTATTTCTTCTTATAGAGAGCATTAATTCAAAAACTTACACCATCAGAAATCTTTCGTGCCCTCTCTCATTCCCTCTATGTTCAGAGTGAAACATTTTTGGACCTGTTTGGCTTTTTGCAAACCTACTGAACTAATAGTAGACCAAATAGTTCGAACATATTCAAGGTGTGGCTGAACCATTGGCTTGTACAGAGTAACCATCGTGATACTATATCTGGACTTCAACGTGCAATGTATGCAACGGCATGTTTGGAAAGCTTTGTCAACTTTAAACTAGAAGATCATGGAGTACTCCATGACTAGATATGCTCATAGAACTTTTCATTATTTTAAAGGATTACATCTCAGTTCTACAAGCGGAAAGTTTAATGGCGTTGCCCCAAAAGTCATAGAACGTAATTTACTCTCGCGACCCTTGTGTACATTTGATCTAAGTCATCTACAAAGTTGCTATAATTTTGGCTATTCCTACCAGAAACTAACTTTGTATCGTCAGAATAAGAAGAAAGACTGGCAGTAATAATATCCTTTTGAAGAGGAGTAATGGACAAGGTGAAAAGGAGAGGTCCTAAGAAGGAGCCTTGTGGAACACCCGGCTTGATATCATACTTGTCACTCAGGGATCCTTCGACCTTAATCAATTGCTTCCTACCAGAAGGGAAACTTCTTAACCAATTGAGAACCTTGCCTTGGATCCCAATCTCATGGAGTCTGTTAATTACATGCCCATGATCTAACTAGTCAAAGGCCCTGGCAAAGTCGAGATAGACTACATCAATTAACTCATGACTCTCAAGTCTCCCAATTACATGCTGCATATGCTCAATCAGTTGGGTAACCGTGCTAAAATGGACTCGGAGCCTCGGGCCTCACGACACCAGGGCTTGTCCATGAATTATCCATGAGGATCACGTCCATCTGCCGCATCACGGCCTTCCACACGCATCACGGGCCGTCTGTTGCATCACAGGCCTTCCGTACGCATCACGGGCCGTCCGCACGCAACCACGTGTCCTCCATCGAATGTGGTCCACACGCTGCATCCACAGACCTTCGCTGCGACCACGGACCTTCGCTGCCACCACAGACCTTCGCTGCGACCACAGATCTTGGGTGCATCCCTGGTTGATCATGACCTGCCGAGGCCGGGGTAGGAGGCAGGATCTTCCGCCGAAATGGCGGCTTTAACCGACTGGGCCATGTTATGTTGACATGTGACGGTGTATGGATGATATTTATTGCTGAGAGATGGAGGTATATATATAGGTGAATGGAATTGAACTATGGCGAGTAATGAGGGGTGTGGAAGAGTAAGCATAAATGAAATAACGACCGATGACTAGGATACAACCGCTCTACTCTCTTCTCTCAACTGATCATTCTCATGGAGGCCTTAGTTCTACCTTGGATCAATTGCTACTTCCATAGGGCTTGTCAAGCGAACGCGTTCATGAACAACTGACGTTATTCCATAGAGTAAAATAAAAAACAACAAGCCCAGCCAAACCGCACTGTGCAGACATTGAATTTTGACATTTATTTCGTTTTACCTGCTTGTCTAAGCAAATATTATTGTGGTATTGAGCCAATTTGACAGCGGGTTTACCGAATTACACCAAGCATGTTCATTTTGTTGGGTTTTGTAACACAGCTCACTCAAAATCACTCGATTATTGAAAATTCAATGGGCGGATGGTCCGAGTTAGTCGTGATGTTTGTCTTAGTTCTCCCTCCCCAAAATGCCCAAAATCAGGGTGTCGGACCACACTTTACTTGAATTTCCTTCACATGCCGTATTGAAGGCCAGCCACAGCTATTAAATTCAAATTGCTGTGGAGTATATTTGCTATTTTGCAACTCTTTTTTGAACAAATTATTCCCCAACTTCGCAATTTTAGCTCGCCTCCCACCTTTCGG
>NC_081444.1:12969599-12985799 GCF_007210705.1 Tigriopus californicus | reverse complement strand
AAATTATTCCCCAACTTCGCAATTTTAGCTCGCCTCCCACCTTTCGGAACGGACTCAGGGAAAGCTAGGGCGGAGGAAACTTCCCCACAAACTGAGACTAATCTATCAATGGTGGCATCTATGGACGATTCCTGTTTCTGAATTGAAATCAGGTCCATTTCGTGTGAACTTTCTACAATTTGGGACCAATGTTCGTCTTTGAACTTGAACTTGGCATGACCAACCAAGACCAAACCAAGAAGAGCATGATGATCTGACATATTACTAGGCGTCACATGGACATACTGAATAAGATCAGTTATTGGGTATCTAATTGATATCACTCTTCTAAGTTTTGATGGGTTTGATTCAAGGTAGTTTGATTCAATGTATTTATGAAATACGTACCGGGTACGTCAGAAAGAACAAGACTTCAGGACCAAAAAGTTTAAAAGGGTCATATCTCTGTCCATAATGAACCGATTTAGTCGAAATTTCATTTGCAAGTTATTGTGAAATTATTCAACTTAAACTATAAATCAGCCCTTGCACTTGGCGTTCATTTATGTCTTCAGATGATGACGGAATACAGAGCAACTGTTGAGGCTGAATAGGGAGTTGAAGCCCCTATAAATGTGGGTGAGTGTGACCATGAAAGTTTTTTTGGGGCAGAATTTTGTTTTGCAGGCCTCGGCTGTAATTCGCGGCGAAATTGAGTATTATAGCACTGCCTAATTTAGACCAATATTAGACTTTTGGTCCTTGAGTAAAAACGGTTTTTGCACGGCCTTAGAATAGACCTTTGTTTTGTTAGTTGTGAGGACCAGGGTCCTGTTTATTTGAATAGAAACACTCCTCCTTGGTCCTCCCCCAACCATGGCTTTTGGTTAAACAATACTGATATGGGATCAAATTAATTTTCGGTAGTGAGATTGCAAGAAAACTTGAAAAGTAAAGGTAGATTGCAATCTGAAAGGCATCTGACGTCACAGATTGGGGTCAGCGTATCCATGTGTAACATAAAAAGTCAGATTTCAACTTGGATGCAATCCTGATTGACGTAAGAAAAATCAAGCTCACTTTTGAGGCTAAAATGTGGGTTTCCAGTATGCCGGTAGCCTTGTTAGATATACAATTAAAAATGTAAATTGCTAACCCGAAGTCCCATCCTCTCGTGACTTTTTGTATAAACGCTTCACCATTTATCACCCGAAAATCCGAGGCCTACATAAAATAGTTTTACGATCTCAATTATCGGAAGAATTTTGCAGCGGTTTTCTGTGGGACACCCCCTTCCAAGCCCCGTGGAGGAACTTGGATTTGGAATGGAGAGACCTCATACGGCACTGAAATTGAGTATGACTCGACAAAATACAAAAACTCCACGAAATATCGCTCTCTTAATGGCAAATTCATTCTCTTTGAAAGGTACACCTGTGGTCAATATGCTCAATTTCTCGATCCCACGACAAATGCCAGCTACGACGTCACACGCCTTCAGTGTTTGTGGTCCAAGAAATGGAGCCAAGAGACGTTGGATCATTGTGTTTGTGAGTGCTCGGTGGTCCGCCACTAATCTTCCGGCGATCGCCATTGACACAAAATCATTTTTACATAAAACTAATCTACCTAAGTATTTCTCATCTATCATTCGTAAGAGCCAATCTTTATCTCAGGGTCATCTTGCAATCTAATCCCATAGCCCCCAGAATGGACCAAGCTCAAATACGTTCCTCATCTTTCACTGAGGCTTCCAATTCAATCAGGTAGGTTCCTGATCGAAATCCGAGAGATAAATGAATTTGTGTTCATTTGCCAAGGTCGGTTGGATATATTGAAGGCTATTTTAGGATGATCGAGTTGACGAATAGAATATAATTTTTCGAAATGAAAGTCTCAGGGGTAGTAAATGATATCTTTTTTGTCATTTCAGCACGTATTTTGCATTCCTTTTCAAAATAATCTTTGAGACTCAAGCCGAATGAAATTTCATGAAATTTTTTATGAATTGCAGTCGAACGTGCAAAGCTAAAACATGTCTTAAAATGCGGCTGAAGGGTTCAGAATCTGACAAATTTGTTTCTTGCGCCTTTTTAATGTAAGGTATGTATTTAGGAACAATGTGAATTGCTGTCAAAAAGTTTATTGACTTTTGATATGGCACAGTACAAGAGTGTATTTTCTTGTATCCGGGGCAAAATAAAAGCCAATGATCGTTGGCACGCCAATTCCATCAACGCTAAAAAGAAGTTCTTGAGAATGTGGACGATATGCTTTGCTTTCAAGACGTGTATAAATCATACAATTCGTCCAGATTTGCTAAGGTTTATCTTAAATAATAATAGATGCAAATGGCCTTGCTGTTTCAAAACAAATAGACTACCTTCCGTCTCGTTCATTAATTTAATAACTACGCATCCATTGAAACGTTTTACTAATTTTTGGCCCTGGATTTCCGCAAATATTTTGCTTTGGCCTCCTCAGTGACATATTTGTTTCCGTGCTACCATAATCTGCGCCACAATTATTGTCTTAGTTTTTTCCCCGGGCAACCAACTCATCTCAGCAGTAAGGACATTGGAATTCATCCAATGAGCTTGGTCAACTTTTGGAGACTTGGAAAGTTACAACGGAAAAGTGTAAAAGCAACGTTGTTAATTTGGCATGGTATGACCTTCTTGAAGACTTTAAATCGAATGAAGAAGTGCATCTTTCCTCATCTTGAAACCTTGGGAGAATTGGTCTTTTTCCTCTCTTTCAGGTCATGAACAAAGTTGATAAGGCTATTAGAGCAATGAAGACTGTCTCATGTTCCCAACTTTGCCCATAAACCAATTCAGAATAAGAGCTGTAGAAAGCTTCCTTCGAAATAAGCTGGGTTCTAAATTTCATTAGGGGTTAATCAAGTCTTCTCATAACTTTCCAAAATTGCAACATGAACTTTTTTTCCTACCCAGGGGGCCGTTTCGTTTGTCAAGAGGGGAGGATTTCACTTCTTCAAAGCGCCTGAATATGTTTTCAACTTAATCTCTTGAAAAATGATGTGTGAAAACCAAAATCGGGTTTATTATGCGAGGCATCTTAAAATAGGTTTCAATTTTTTTCTTCCTTGAAATGAAAGCTTGACATCGTAGAAACTAAAGAGCTTTAGGGAAAGAACTGACACTTGCTCCAGGTCAATGACTATTCACTGGTTTATCGCCAGCGAGAGTGAAATACCAATCCATTATCTTGCATTGTTCCAGTTTTGCAAAACCATACGAAGAAGTTGTTTGCCCACTGGCTTTCCAAATTTTGGGATTAGTTAGAGTTAGATTATATCTAGAAGCCAAAGCCAAATTGCATTTACGCCTCGGGCTTAGTGAAACTAAAATCGATTCGTTGTCATTTCACCGCTTGGAGCTTTGGTACTATTTATAAAATGGGCAGCGCGAAATTTGAAGTCTGCCTTTTTTTAATATTTGCTTGACAGAAAAGTTACAATTATATTTTAAAGGCAATAGTGTGGAATCTTACCCTGGATTGTTTCAATTTGATAGCGGCAAATAGGGTGAATATCAAAAAACTAAATCTTTTCTTTTTCATGTTGTTCCGTAGAGCATGCGTCATATGCGCCCAGCATTCCTTTGGTGTTAAAGGCAGCTCAGGAGTTTGGAAAAGGCCAAGCTCTTCTAGTGGACGGCTTTATACTGGATCAAGTGGACCAGAATCACTTACCAACCATTAAGTTCATTGATTTCAACGACACTGTGGTCCTTAACATCGAGCTGGAACCGAGTTACGCCAAGATGTTTATTCACAGTGACCTGAGGCCGGTAAGAGGGTTGATTGATTGAGTGAATGAGAACTCATTTCTTTCTACGAATGAGGGCCATTGATTGATCCTATTTCTAGACAACCGAAGCTCAAACCTCCGTTGTGGTGGATTATGGAAAGCCGTTTTTCATGAATGTTGAGTATGTTCCCAGTCAGTTCCACTTCAGGATCGAGTTTAACGGGGAGCTTGCCCATGTGTTCAACTTACCTGATGACATCCCGGACTTGGAATTCCAAGAAATCAGGGCTCAGGGAGATCAAAGTATCACGTTCATTGGCTTTGCTCCACCGGGTAGGTTGAGAGGCTTCCGAACTGTTGAAAAAGATTATTCACAAAGAGGGATCAAGGTTGTTTTCCGAATTGAGCTTGCCCATTTAAAGCGTCTTGCGGCATCGAAAATGAACATTTAACGGTAAAAAAACTAGTAAAAAAGAGAGAACAAATAAAACTTTCAAGCATACAAAAACACTACTGAATACGTAAAACATTTCAACCTGACTAGCAAATTGTCACTTTGTTCTTCTTATTTATTTTCAAAAGTAACCAGTTTCGATTACTGTACATCATCAGTTGAATAGTTCACCTTACTTGCATTGGTGTAAACAAACTTGTCATTTCTTGAAGATTCAAAACGTGCTATTTTTACCCTCAGTTAGCAAATATTGAAGCCCGGAGAAAACACAGACTTAAAGCACCAAATAAAGCTTCTTAATGAATTAGTCTTTCCCATTTCCAAAGTGCATGATAAATTAGGAGTTACATCTTTTTACAAATAGGATTTCATATTTCATGATTTCATTAATAAATGCGTTGGAAATGCGCCCAATTTGTGTAGGTACTAATCCTGCTGTTCCCGTTGGAACTGAGCTTTGGTTTCGTTGTCCTGAGTTCCACGTGTTTAGTCACGACTGGTACCACAACCCACAAGTGAGGATCACATGTCAGGAAAATGGATTGTTCAGTCTTCCTGAAACTTGGCCCGAGTGTGTGTACCGTAAGTTATCAAAGAATGGATCGAGTTCCTAGATACAAGTGTCCATTATTGTATGTCCCATGTCTCTTTCTAAACGGTTGATTTGATTATTTATGCTTTTAAGCGGCCACAACTGAATCCGGACGAATTGATGGAGTATCAAATGGATGCAATGGCACCCTTTGCGGAGGTATTTTCCCAGGTGAGACAACAAAATTTGCTTCTGACCTTTGCAGGAGTCGTTTAGATGTAATATTATCAAGCATCTAATGGAATTCGAACACACGTTTATTCGAAATGTTGGTAAAATATCAATAATAATCGTTGCCAACGGAATTTGTGGCGTCATTGTTGTAGTTCTTGTCGAAGTAGTTGTTGTTGATGTCGTTCACTTAATATCTATATCAATGATGCGGATAAGCAGCAGTTCATAATTAGTATACGTCCGTAATTTTTATGTACCGTAAAGATTGTAAAATGATCCGGAAATAAAGCTCGGCACTTGATTGCTTTGAAGTTGCCTCACGGTTCTTTCGTATCTCCATTCAAATATAATCAAAATAGTTCGTTTATCAAAGATGAGGCAGAACCAATAGAAAAATGTTTTTCCCCAGGCAGACAGTCAATGCCAGTGTTCAATGTTTGAAGTAAAAAAAACGAATGGAACGTGACCAAACATCTTGCCCAATACTAACTGACTGGTTTGAGCTCATCTTCGCTCAAAACTGGTCGGCCGATTGCAATTGAGAAGGTAAAGATGGCGATTGAAATAAAAGCACAACTTTTCGTTTCCAGTCTGGATGGTACATTGCTCAAAAAGTGAATAGCGTGCGATAGGACTAGTGCTAACTGGTGATTTTGCAATTTCGTTCGAGTAGTGTTCAGGAACTCTGCCCGATCTGCCTCGAATAATCAATCAATGCTGATGTGTTCTGTTTCCGCAAATCTAGTGACTTGGTAAAAATCGGGCCATCGTCGGGGTTATGATACAGTATTAAAAAGGGTAACCCAGAATATTGGAGACGGTATGTGGCCATTGTAAGCCTACTAAAAGGCTTTGTGATGTGCGTTTGATCAAGGACTAGAATACAGTAGTGAAATGATATTTTTTGTGTGATGTCGAGAAAGATTGCTTGAAACGCATTCTCAAGGTGAAAGATTCAAAGGCTTAATTTTGCGGGAGTTCACGGGCAGCAAGAGCGGGTTGATGGGCTTGATGGAAGTGCGTTTTCAAGCCCTTCAAAAGGGGATACAGGGAATGGTTGGAACTGGAAATGTACACTTCGAGTTAATCGGGTAGAGAGGGGTGTGTGGGAAAGAGATAGGGAGGAGTTCAGAAGGAATATTTCAGTAACAAGATTTGCAATCTTAGAAAAAAAGCTTGTTGAGATCACTGACAATGCTTGACTGCAACCATAATGACAATAACTTGGCCATTCTTAACCAAGTGCCAAGAATGCCACCTCTATTCAGTCTCCGGTTACAAATACACTTTGCTCTTCACAGACCTTGTGGTTCCATAGGCACTGTCTACCACTTGGGACCCTTTCCCTCCTCCCCCTCCAGTACCCAGGCCATTACCTCCCCCACCAGAAGAGCCTTCAGAGCTGCTTGCATTGGAATGGTCACCCATGGACCTGTGGGTGTTCAGGGGGTCCTTGTTGCGCATGGAGGTGCTTCGACCCAAGGTTGACATATGATACGAGTTGAGATTGTCGCGACCCCTGGCGTAGTAGGCAGGGTCTTTACCACTCCCCAGCTTGGCCTCAGCGGCGCTTTCATATTGATTTATGCTGGGCAAGGGGCGTTTCCCACCTGCGTGAATAGTATTGAACTTGTTCTGAGGATTCAGCAAGGAACTTGAGTAATGTCCACCCAACACACCTTGACTAGGTGGACCACCTCCTATGGAAGGCTGATATCGGTTGGTCCCTGGCATCATCGTGGGAGGACCAGGAGGTGGAGGGGCCATCATAGCCAACTGATTTGCGGTGGGAGGTGGCATCTGTCTGAGAGGTCCCGAGACTAAATCGGGTTCAGCATAGGTGACCTAGAACCATATCAGACGCTCGTCTCACAAGCTCGAAAACTATGCATTAAAATTGTGATCCAATTTACCTCTTCGTGCCGTCCATCATGAAGCTTAGCAGATTGTGCGGGTAATAAAGGAGCACCAGCTGGACCCATTAAAATGGGCCGTGCTAGTCCGCCTCTTTGTTCAAAGTACTCGTACTCTGTATCAGGATAGGGCATGTGCCCATCTTCTTCCTTGCGACACTTTCGGCCACAGCAATAGCCCGTGACAAACCCAACCACTAAGGCAGCCACAGCGCCGGCACTTACAGTAATGATCAGAGTTTCCAAAGAAAAAAGAACTTGGGATGGTTCCACAACCTAAAAAAATGAATTAACATTGGGTTTATTTCCTGCAGCAAAATATGTTGACAATGTCTCTTCCTCCTTACCTGAACGCCATTGCCAGACCCTGCACCCACATCAGAGGTTATTATCCCGCTCCCTCCCTGGGTTCCAGCTCCAATTTCGTTTTCCAATCGGCTTTCATCAATAATATTTACGACTTGCCCTAGTTGCAGTCCTCCGAGGAATTTCTCATAAGAATACACTTGACTCACGGCTTGTGCCGAAGCACTTGCCGCATCGCCAGCGGGACAATGTGGATGAATTCCCGTGGTGATCGATTGGATGAAACTGCTAGCCATATTTTTCGTCCAATCCCCCGAACTACATCTGAAAACAAAATGGCAGCCCTGAGAAATACGTCAACAAATTTTGGCGCCCTTTTTCTTCTGAATAGAAGTCCACAGCAATACGCCTGGACTGGTTAAGTGCAAAAAATGGAAGGTAGCCTCTACTACTAATACTAACCTCGACGACCTAATTTCCCAAGCGCAATACGGATCCTGGAGGGCCACACATTCAACACAGGTAGAGGCCCGATCGCAACGTTGGACCGGGAAAGCTCGCACTTCAGTCTCAGACATAACTGCAAGTGAGCCTAGACTTTGTTGGCCTTCGGTGCCATGTCCCATCACTTTCACATCCTTGATAAAGATAGTATTGGAAAAAACTTGCAATTCCTCGATGATGATTGTTTCCACTTTGGTCCGGGAAAAAGCAGATTGGGCATTTATCACTTTCAAAACTCGTCCGTTCGTTGTACCTGGTTGGAAAAGGGTTGATCATGTTAAATCCTGATATCTTGATCATGACTCCAAAGCTGGTGTTAGAAGTTCTTTTTGTGTAATATTTAGTTCAATCGTCCCTAACGAATTTATTGAATCCTTATATTCTTGCGTTTTGGTTTAAAATCCTCAATAACTGATGACTTATGTTCTTTTGCTTGCTTACCGACAAAAATGACGTCAAAGGCTCGTCCATCTGTGGTCTTGATTTGGGGATCAATTGCAATCACAGTGAATCTAGACACCATTCCAGTCCTAATGACAATGGGAGATCCAAAAAATGGTTGAACTGGCTCATCCATTAATGAGTGAGTTTTGATGAAGTTCAAGTTCTGATCTGGAAGACTTTTTGTGTCGTTGTTACAAATTCCTGGTCGCGGTGACGGAACCTGAAAGAGCATACGTAATCAATTTTATCCTGTTGGCTCAATCTCATTTCGAGCTTAGCTCGTTTTACCTTGTTATCGTCAACGGCGAGCCAGTTCTCGCCTGATGATCTTTGTTCTTTAAAACGCCCGCTAAATGCATCACTTATTTCCCGGAGTCTAAATGCGCACACGGCGGATGCTCCGATTGAATTTGATGGAGTGGTGAATGTAGCATAGATAACCGAGTCTCGGCCATCGGATTCAGGGCCGTATTGACCTTGAACGAGTTCGGATATGCCTTGGATTTCGTCGAAATAGAAAGGATAGTGTCCAGGCACGGAACAATTGAGCCTTGTTTTGAGGTAGGAGGTCCAGGAATTTTTGGCCTTGTTCGGTCCACCTTGATCACCTTTGCATACGCGGGCAACTCGAGAGAACACTGCTTTCCCGCAGTTTATGTACTCAACAGCTGCTTCCCGGAAGAAAAAGTATACGAAATCCTATGTCACCAGAAAGATAAAGATAATATTAGTCCGTCCTAGTCGTAGTAGACCTATCTTCGCCAGGGTTCAAATGGTACCTGATGTTCAAAAGAACCGACGAAGTCAGGAGAGTTGAGCTGAACCGAGTCATACTGCTGGGTTCGAAGAGGTTCACGAAATATTATAGGATCCACTCCGGTGAAATCGGCAACGGTTCCAGAGTAAAGTTCTCCTCCCACCAGAACCGCAGTGGAGTTATGAGCGGGATCAAAGGGGGCCAGTCCCAAGCCTGAGAATTCACTCCGCTTCACGTACGACCCTCGCTCATCGATGTATTCTCGACACATCGGCTTGAAGGCATTAGTCCCACAAATCAAATATCTCGAGGGATCCGTGCTGTATTGTTGAATCACGACAATATAATTTTGGCAAGTTTCTTTGTTTTTGCCCTTGACTGAGCAAGATTCTTTATCGAAGTCTGAAGCGTGCCAAACTAGAGTCTGTTTAAGGCGAAGCTCATCTGCACTAACTTTATACATAATGTTTCTAGCTCCAATAAGAAGTAACGGGGGTGAGAGCTTGTCCACGGTGGTAGAGGTGTAAAACAGTTGCGAAAAGTGGTTCTTGGATGTCACATTTCCCAAGAAGGCTGTGTAGTCTCTGTCGGTCATTGAGCAGAACAATTTGGGCCGAAGGTTGTCTTGCCATTGTATGGCCAAGGAGGTGGGACACCAGCTTACTGCCAAAAAACACAACCACAGCAAGTATCCCTTCATTGACAACGTATCTTTCTGTAGCATATCCATTATGCTACGAACTGTTGGTCAATACTGAAGTATATTATTCATATCACAACACTCTCTTGTTCCTCTCAGGTGCAGAATTTACCATTGAGGGCGTGTCCCTTAATGTGGGGCGTGACCCTTTTGTCTTGGATGCCATTCGACCCAGATTTTGGTTCTTAGGCTTTGGTTGTGAGGGTAGGCCAGGAACAGTCCTTGTTCTCTATCGGAACTGGGTGTTCGGCTAGCCTTGTCTAACCCACAAGAGCAGATCGCCACCACCAAGGAGAGCCAGAAGAAAGGCCAAAAAGGGTGTTGCTGGTGCTCTGGAGGCCGACGTTGCCTTTCCTTTCCTCATTGAAAAGCAGAAATTGTTAGGCACACTACTCGCCCTCTCAGACACACACTCGCGTACACACACGGTTTCTATCCCCATGATCTTCCTCCTCCAGGCCAGCCCACTTCACTCTCTCCTACCTTATTGCCAACCCAGACCTTCCGATCTATCCCGTTCAACACTCGGCCGAGTGTCAACATTGGATATCCAATTCCAACTTTCCTGCTCTACCAGCTTCATCCAAGCTTAGCCAAGCTCCGAGCCCGTCCGACATCCACCAACTTGGTTGAAACCTCGGGATGTTGTCCATCATCATATGTGTGAAGTTGGTGGACGAAGCTGTAAGAGGGGAGACCGGGGGAGACTCCCGAAAAGAACGAACACCACCAGAGAGAAGAGGAATGACCCGACCGACCCACCGACGACGAATGGACGTGATGTAGATAGATAGAACTTGAAGAGTCGAGACTTACTCCAACTGGAGATGGGGCAGTAAGGGCGGAAGCGCCGGACGGAATTGGTCAATTGAAACACGGATGGAGAATACGGAGAGCATCGCTCTCCCTCCTACTCTCAAATCCCCCCTCCTCATCAAGATCTACCCGATCTACCATTCTCCTTGTACGGTCCTGGAGAAGGTAAAAATATGAGTGGAGACATTTGTGGAGCTCCAGGGATTTGGTTGGGTTAACTAAAGAAGACAAATGGACGCCGCAACCAAGGCTCGATCATGCGGGCTTTGTGGTGGGGGAGGCTTGTCTCCTTGCCATACTCTTACCCAATTTTACCTCGGATATTTTCGTGGGGGGATAGGTCCTAGTAATCCTGGTAAACGCCAAGACATCATGTGCAACCAGGAAACGACTCATTGTCGATGGTCTTGTAAAGAGGGCATGGATTTTAAAAATTTAGAGTGGTTCGGAATTTTTTTTCATCAATTGTTAGTCAAATGATAAGCTTAGTATGTTTTAAACTCATGAGCAACATAAAGTAGCTTGAGGAATTAAATTCGACCTCAATATGAATGTATGAAGTTAATGATTATTAGTTTTCTTCTTGCAAACGAAAATATGAATGCTCGTTGCCTCTTTTTGGCAACAATCATTAGTCATATTAATCAACTTTTTTATCAATATAATTTGCCTTGAAAGGAAAATACACTTGTCTATGATTCATCGTTTTCCTCATTCGATTCAAAGAATTTCTTTGTGCACTCGTCAGCTTTGACCAGAACTTCGAAGTCTAGGGCCACAAACATTGCCTATCAAAATACTTCATGTTTTATAACTCAATGCCTGTTTGATCGATGACACATTGAAGTAGCAGCTGCACGATGAAAAGCAGCACAAATTTTGGGAGGTCATTGGGGCACTTTTCATAACAGTAGAGGTACTAAAAATCCAAGATATAAATCTCAATATTGGACAATAACAGCTTCTAAGGTTTCAAAAAGTTTATTGCAAAAATACGAAATTCTAAAATACAAAAAAAGCAGCCACAAAACGGCTTTTTTCTTCTAAAATTAGTTTTTATTCATGTTAATGAGTGAAACTTAGACAGTTTATAAAAATACCTACCTGCATGAACCATTCCTTTAATGGATAAAAGAACTGAACCTTCAATTTAATCCCTCAGCAAAGAGATATTAAGCCTCAAAAGTAGGAGTGATCTCTCAAAATTTGACGATGACGTCATCTTCCTTTCCCGCTTCAATGAGTCAATTGGGTGTCAAACATTCACACAACACTTATGCCCATGTATTCTCTCAGCTACGACCGAAGTATGATGTGGCTAAAAAACTGACCTCTTGTTAAGAGAAGATTTTCATCCTAGATATCCTAGTATACATCGGTTTATTGTACAGTAAACCCCTAAGTCAAACCTCTACGAGAAAACTTTAAAGTCAGAGTAAGAGGCCAGTTAAGGTTTGACTAAGTTAATCAAACAAATCATGACAATTGATACAATCTAATCATGGTCAATTTCAATTGTTGCCCTTAACTTTAATTGCTTCTAGATAATCATTGGCATCATTCTAGCAACATGAATCATGCATTTTTGCGCACTTCAGTACAGCTACTGGGAATGGGATCTGGGCATTTGATCCAAGTTTTGATAGTTAAAGGAGATGCTGTGAGGTAAATGAGATGTCAGCAAGTAAATAGTGGTCAATCAATGACCAACTACTTTTTTTCTCCTGAGGCAACCTGTTGAAGAATTAAGAGTCACCTAGCGATCCATTAGAGAGCGGTAACAAGGAAAATTGTCTTCTCTCCAGATGGCGTGCGGTAAAATTTCGGTCTCGGATTCAAACATTTTCAGGGGAAAATAAATAGCAAAGTAGTTAGTGATGTTTGCTAACATGTGGAATGGCCCCGATTTGATTTTCCTCTCCGTTCTCTCGTAAGAAGACTTATAGATGCTCATCCAAACTCACAGAACCAATCTGATACGGATACGACAATGCGCCAGATCTGTCAGCTCTAATTCGTTAGTGGATCAGATATAATATGGATATAAAGTTGAGTAAAATTAATACGTCTTTCATCTACTAGGAATTCCATTCCCAGTAGCAGTAAGGAAGTCCGCAAAAATGCCTGTCACAAAAGATATTTGGACGATGTGATTATAAGTTAAAGTGCATGGGTGAGCTAGTGACATTTTTTCACATTTAAGGTAATAATGACAAACTATGAAAGGAACAATTAAAAAAAAAAACTTAGGTAGTCACGGGGAAACGTTAGTTCATTTGTCATTAAACATGCTTGTAGCAAGAAAAAGGCAGGTTCCTAAGTTCTTCGATTGTAGGGAGGAGACGTGGCCTAGTGGTTAGTGCAGTTTCCTAGCATGATAATATTACCCGGTTCGATTCTCTTCCCCGACCTTTCTAAAGGTAACTTTTAGACGCTAACCACACCCATAGATGGAGAACAAATCTGATGCAGACTAGGAGACAATTGAAGCTCGACGTGATGGCTAGCTTCGCTGGCCGGGCCAGGTTCACCCCTTCGAGCCTAGCACCCCAAATACAAAAAAGCTACGAAATTCTGATTTTTACCATATCAACACTCAATTTCAATTTGACCAAAACGCCTCAGGCAAATCATGAAATGATCCATCCATGTTTAGTTTCACTTAATCGTATTCTTTCACAAACGCCTTCCTGACCCAGATGTTTTGCGTTCCACCTAGGTTTGCGTGATTTTTATCATTTTGATCGTTTTGTCAATGTTTTTCGTAAGTGTGTTTGAATGCTTGTTATCAAACTGAAAGGTTTAAGTCCTCGAGAACATTTTCACATTAAACTGATTGTTCTGTTTTTAAATGTTGATTAACAAAACTGGCGACGAATTACACTTATCTTTCTAGACGGGCCCTTAAAATAATATTTCATGCTTCAATTTGCTCCCTGCTCAAGCAAAATAAGATAAATGAATCAAAAGCTATGAATCGCCGCTAAAATTGCATTGAAGGTTACTTTGTCATAGCTAGTCACGACATTCTGTAACTGTGGTAAATAAGTTTTTTTTAAGACTTTGTCTTTGTCAAGATTCTCATGACCAGTTTTTCTAAATCTTTTTATCGGAGTAAACTCAAAGTAAAGTCAATATTCTCGATTAGATTTGAATGGTAGCTCCTTTGAACAGAATGATGGCACTTAAGCGCAAGAAATAAGTAACTAAAAGTATTATGTTCAAGGCTCAATTAGATTGGGCTGATCTAATCGGCTTTTGATAGCAAGTTCACGCTCTAGTAATGATGCCGATGAAATTTTTACTCAATTAGTAGAAAGAATGGTTCTTTATAACTTATTATAGCGTTTGATATTGCTCAAATATGCCTAAAACTTTTATTCTAAAATCAAACTCCCATTGATTTTAACTGTAAAGAGTCTGAAATTCATTAAATGAAAACGTTTTTGTGGATGTTTCCTATCAATTTTTAGATGATATTTACCTGTGGCTTGTGTTTCTAAGTAGCTCTTACCACCATTTTCAATCACTTTTTATCATTTATTACAACCGAAGGTCCTAATTTTAAGAAGCGCAAAACATTTATCCACGCAATACTCTTTCTAATTGTCATTGTTCCAGCATTGTAAAATGATATTCTACTAAAACTTCAGGTTGCTGGGTACTATTCTTCTTTGTTAATTAGAGTTAGAGCAAATAAAAGGACACATACTCAAAAGGAACAAAGGCGTGTGGTATTGCCTCTTTTTTTAGAAGAAACCATCAAATGAAATGCCTACTTTCCTTTAGCCAATCAATAATCTCAAACAATAATCTCATATTGTGATGCCGGAACAAAGGCATACCTTATGAACTACTTGTTTCAAGAACGTATCAATAACTAATTTCGACCTAGTGGATCGTATATTCTGTTCAGAGAGGTTCAGTTGTTATATATCTGGAGAAATGGTCACAAGTCATTTCACTCTCCACGTATTAATCATAAAAAGCTAGTGTCAAACTACCGATTAAAATAGGAAACTCAGAAGAAACTAGCCATCTAAACTGAATTGTCACATCTTAGAAAGCCTACATGATGAATCATTAAATATAATTGATCCGCAATTAAAAAGAACACTATGACTCAAATGAAAAATCTTTCTTATTTTAAATTTTATTTTCAATCAAAATGTCTGAATGACGAAGAAAGTATTTGCCGGCGACTTTTAAAACTTTTCCTTCTGACCGTCAATCGAATGTCAACCTTGACTTTTAGAAAAACACTGAACTGATCATCCCAAAAAGGAACAAATTCAAACATCCATTTTTGGGAATTGTTTCCGTGTTATTTCAAAACATATTGTTCATTTTTTGGCCAATAATGCCTGTCGGTTAAATCCCGTACATGGAAAAACATGTGAATTGATTTTGTCTTACCTAGAACCCTGTTTTATCTTCGAATTCAACAAAGACTTTCAATTCGTTTAACACACAGTTAGGTAAAGGTTAGGGAAGAAGGAAACATTGACCTGAAATACGTTTAGGTCGGAAGAATATAGTCACGCTGATTACTACGTGTTTGTACAGGGCTGCCAACTTTTTATGCAATGTCATTACGCAATTTTTTTCTGGGGTTGTTTTTTTGAACCTTCCTTATCATGAGTCTTATCCATGTCTCAATTGATCAATAAGCCAGTAAAAATGCCCATGCTATGGCGTACCTTTCGATTTCTGATTAAATTATTCTTATCAATGCAAATATATTTTACGTCAAGCCCACTTCAATTTTCCAACAACAAAATCAAAAGTCATGAAGAAAACTCTCTCAATTACGCATTACGTTATGTTGGGTTAATAAAGTCTGTCGTGGGTACGGCAAGCCTGATTGGTCTGCCCCAAGACTGATCAGGCTTGTTGTCGGACATGAGGGCACACTTTGATATCGTTTTTCTAACTTGTGGCATTCATCCTGAGCGGCAGAAATGTGTATTGTTTTTAAGAGGTTGTTTCTAAAGATTGTTTTTATTACTAATTCAAGATGTCTCTGAATCATGAATACACTAAGGCTGGCGACCAATTGTGTGCAGTTAGGCTTCACTTTCAATTCGCAGTCTTTTCTTTTCTGTTGCGGAATCCTGCTTTTCAGAGAACCCTGGCCACGCGAAAAAAGA
The DNA here is from genome assembly GCF_007210705.1 of Tigriopus californicus. Lineage (NCBI taxonomy): Eukaryota > Metazoa > Arthropoda > Copepoda > Harpacticoida > Harpacticidae > Tigriopus > Tigriopus californicus. The sequence goes on along the minus strand of NC_081444.1, from coordinate 12,970,235 downwards.
TGAATGACCTCTGGAGGCCGAAGTGGAGCGAGGAAGCTGTAACATAAATATGCTCTATACTTCTGTATAAAGTTACTGAAGAAACATAATCATCTACGTCATAATGTAAAAAAAGCAAATAAATTGTATTGAATAATATCTAAGTAGAACATAATATTCAAACTTAAGATCGCCTCCTATCATAACCTTTAGAGAGTGGGCCTAGTGCCAGATTTCCAAAATCATCATGATATTCCATGGTCCAAAGATTGGCGTACATCTCTACTCAAAGTCTCAATCCCTTGAACGTAGTCCCCTTATTGTCAGAGACACTCCTATTTCCCATTTCAAATTGAATCCCAACAAATATTTAACACTCTCATCCCTACTTACCTCTCTTCAGATTATCCTCTGATACATCTAATACATGCTGGCCAAGTGTATTATATTGTTTACGTCTTCCTCGGCCCTTCTTGCTGTTGCTCCAGCCCCGTCCTTTAGTGTGTAGTCACTAGTCCGTAGTACATTGAGTCTCCTCACTCTCCACTCTCCATTCGCAAGTAGTCTCCCCGTGTCTGGCTTCCTCCTCTCGTCCATCCAGGTTCGCCCTCTTTTCCAACCTCAAGGTGGGATTCGTGGGCGGCGGCCGAATCCAAG
>NC_081444.1:12965820-12966930 GCF_007210705.1 Tigriopus californicus | reverse complement strand
TTGTTTGCAGTGATCCGGAAGCGTTTGTAAGGCAGAGTGAAGCCGCATCTCTGGATTGAGAAGCCAGTGTGCAGTGAGAGTGGAGAAGAAAATGCATCAGTGTTGTGAGATGGGGAACCTCCCCAGATCTTACCCACTAGGCGTGACCTCACGGTTGTTGCCCTAACACATAAACAACATCAGGAATAGGAGCATCAATTATGTGACTACACAGACTTGAAATAAGTAAGCCCAAGTGTTCTACATTTATAATTTTGAGGGAAACTGGTACCATCAAACGTACAAGTGGTTGGACCGTGGCTTGGTTTACGCAATTTCCATTATGGCGTATTGTGTAACCAAGATTTGCAGGGTCCAACGTTGGCCCTAGTGGTATCTTGTAGAACATGATCCGATGATGGCCAAATTTTTTGGGTCGACATCCACAAAAACATGTTCAGAACAAACGTTCTCAGGCTGTGGTTTTTGCCATCGAAAGTTCGGTTAGGTTTCTTTGGGGGAACAGGGGATTCTGAAGCCAAGAAAACATGATAAAACATCGCTATCAACCAATTGAAACTGATTTTCCGAGCCAAATGCGTCGTAACACATTTTTCAGCTGACTAATGCAAATCATGACGCAATTCTTGGTATTGCGACGCTCCATGACGGTGATGGTTATCACGTGGATGAGATCATCCACGTTCAGGTTGACCCGCCCACTGCCCAGTTTTTGGGATTTTGATGCGGGATCCGAGATCATTGATGACTCACGATGACTGAACCACAACTGCCCATGACCAGCATGAGCGGGAGTTCCACGCCGACTGGGGAAAACCCGCCCATAATGTAAGGGGACGTGTGAGAGACGCTTGACCTTCTTCCCTGTCTCACTTGATGTGGCTTGATTTGTATCCCCATCCATTTAACTTCTCTTTAGCACCATTCTTAGACGCAAGATTATTTGTTTGAAATCGGAAATGCCTCATCTTAGGTCAGTTGTGGGATGAGCTGGCCAATTTGTATGCGATCGATTTGATGTTAATTCCCACCTGTTGGTGTATGTATTGATTTCCATCAAATAATCTTGCTGCTTAGCTCAATGTTTATTTTCTGGCTTTTTGGGGGTGG
>NC_081444.1:12954901-12965784 GCF_007210705.1 Tigriopus californicus | reverse complement strand
ATAGAGTCTCCTCACTCTCCACTCTCCATTCGCAAGTAGTCTCCCCGTGTCTGGCTTCCTCCTCTCGTCCATCCAGGTTCGCCCTCTTTTCCAACCTCAAGGTGGGATTCGTGGGCGGCGGCCGAATCCAAGGCGAGCCCGCCCCTTAGAAGAAACCCTCTGGACCCCAGGGCGGCGCGCGGCGAAGGCATCGGGCGTCGTCGTTCTGCCCTATCGAGCTTGAGAATTTGTAAAACTGCGACGCAATAGAGGCACAGACATAACATCCCTTAAAGAACCACACGACACACGCACTCAGGCACCCACACTCNTATTACTCACTTGTTATTGTTTGACAACTTCTAGAAAGTGTCCAGTATTAACGCGTGTACTCATTACCAAGTGATGAACAAACAAATAAGTAAGAAAACGTGTGTAGTAGTGAAGTCCGCATATGAAAGTGACAGACATCATCTGAGACTCAAATGGGGATTCAAAACCTTTGAGTACAGATTATGAGTTTGACAGAAAATTAAGTGTACTACCAACTCATTGAATGCTATACTATTTGACCTTTCTCAGACTAACGACATAGAGTGACGTCATTACTCTTACCCCAATAAACTTGACGTCAAAAACGACCTTCCTTTCTCTGGAAGCTCCTTTTAAGGCTCACATTCATTCGTTATTCCTCGAAGTTTTCCATTTCTTTTCAAAGAGGGGGTTTGGTCTTCATGAAAATGAAGGCAAAGACAATTAATGAGGCGCAAAGCCCAGAATATGTGCTACACACACTGTAATAGAAGAGCGACACACTAAGTACGTAAAGAGAGAACTTGGGGTGTGTACATAACTAATGCTTGGAATTAGAACAATGCTGATTATCAGACGGAATTCTAATGTCCGCTCTTCTCCATTTGAAAATTGAAGCAGAGAAGCCCCTAGTCCGACAGCCATCTCTCGAGATAAATATCCAATACTCAGAATGAATGAGTGTTATATTTACTTGGAAGAATGATGTTGGTAGAGTGACGAGAGAGTTCATATCCAGAGGGTGTCTTCGCTCTTTGGAAGCCAGGATTAATCCATAGACAACGAGCACTTGCAGGTGTAAGAACGCAAAACACAGGGAACAAACCCAGCCTTTGATCAACTTGATCTTCATTGTCTTGATTAAGTTCATCTGAGTGGATAAATTTTGTTGCAAGTTCAAGGTTTATTGATCGCAAAGGCCTTTACTCAATAGTCATTGTCAGGTAATTGATATCAAGCCAATTACTTGGATTTGGTTGTGTACAAACACTTCGCATCCTCACCCCTCCTTGGTTCAATTGTACTTTTACTTGTTCGAAGGACCTCTAAATTTCTGGACATTGCTAATGAATGAACATGAAAGGAGAGGGATATTCCAAACCAACCATCACCACGAAGAGGAAGTTTCTGGATGCATCGAAGTCCATAAGCTTATAAATTGCTGGCTATGACGTTACCTTTTACCTTGAATTATGGTGAGGAAGTCCCCCTCCAGAAAGTGTTGAATGTCTGCCGAAGTGGATGAACAAATGTACTTTAACCTGGGCTACACCGATTGGTTTCAAAGGGCAAAAAGCGGCTGTAATTATCTTGATTTACATCCTCAAATTGGTTACGTACCTTTTTTCAATGGTTTCGTGTCGTCCCTGTGTGGCTCGAGAAGAAAGTGACAAGGTACATTTTGCTCATTCAGAAAATGTCATAAATCAAACGGAAATTGGCCCTTTGGTGTGGCACACCATTTTTAACGTGCTTATGTACTTACTTACCTACACTCTCCTTCAATGTCTTGCTCGATATTTGGAGAGATTTGGGCTCTTCTTTCACCACAGTACGTTTATATACGATAGGCAGTCTTTTTCAGTGTCCTCACAGCTAGCTTATCTCTTTCGTCGTTTGCCACAATGAATGAAAGTAAACGGGCTTTTTTACGCTCTATTTGTATTGAAGACCCATGATGATTCTACAATTTTGATCCAGCAAACAAAGCAATTAGGCGGATTGGCTGGGCTCATGTACTCCTTTCAATTCCAGAGGGAAGCATTGATTCCATTCACGTTATTTGTGCGAAAACAAGGTTTGGGATTGCAAGTGCGTGAAACCTGATAGGCATTGGACGACATGAAAATGGCAAAGTGCACACACTCAAAAAATCAAATCCGATTTCAACAATCACTCTCTCCCGTTGTTTCAGCGAGTACTTCAAAAGGAAAAAGAAGATGTCGTGGACAGAGAAAAAATTCAATTTCCCTTTCATATCCTCCAATCGGTCTCGAAGCCGCACTCAACATGAGGTAAGTACGGTCAGTTGGCTCTATCTTTTTTATCCATGTTAACTCAGTGTCTGCAACTCCTTATCTCGTGATTGAATATGTGGACTTTGCGAAATCGGCAACATACATATAGGCATGAGCTCTCTCTCTCTCGCTACTTATTGCTCGGATGCCTTCATCCTTTTAGGCGGATATCTGATTTTGACCTTGTGACGAGAAGTCACACTAAGCAAAACATTCGGACATCCGTCACTTTCCGCAAGCTGTCTGTGTGACGTAAATCTCTTTCCACTGACCAAGAAGCTTTGGAAAGTAGTAGTCTCGTCTTCTTCCCTTGAGCCATTCATGATCCCAAAATAACTGAACAAACGAAAACTTCGTACAAGCGCGAAACCAAGGAAGGAGTGAACTGATATGGCAGAAATATGTCAATGTTGGAGAGTAGCTGGCTCGCTCTATCTCCCTTGAGGATGTGGTAAAAGAAGACTTGAGCAATTGATTATTCATGCCTCCTGCCTTCTGACACTTTTTGTTCTAAGACTCATTTCGCAAGCATTTTTTTTTTGTGTCGAGTCATGTGTTTGGAAAAATCAAGCTAAAACATGTCGGATTAAAAGCAAGTTTTGAAGGACGCTGTTCGTTTTCCGTGTTTTTTATGCGTATCTAGGAAGCATGCCAGCTTTCTATTACTTTAGTGCGTACTATTACTACTCGCGTTTGCTGTACGTACGTAAGTTGGCCTTTGAACGCTGATAGTGAAATGAAATCTAAGGACACTTACGTCAAACGTTGCATAAAGAACGGAAGAATGTAACCCCTTCACTTTACTGACGTCAGTTCGTCTAGGGATCAGCTGATATTCCATCTTGCATCAACGTGAACTGGTTGTATGTTCGTTAGAGCCTCAAGGGCGACTAATGTTTTATTTTGGAGAGTCCCCGCTATAATTTGAAATTTCCGTTTTCAGTATGCCAAGCGAGACATTGAGGCCCAAAAGGTGATCTCGGCTAGTCTCAGGAAACTGAAGAAACTACAAAAGCGATGGTTTGTCCTCTACTCGGCCTCGGAAGATGGGTCCCACCCGGCTCATCTGGAGTATCACGAGAACGAGAAGAATTGGCGCGACCACAAACCACCTAGAAACGAGTATATCTTAGACGAGTGTCTGAATATCTGTCAGCGTGAGAGCCGAGATCAAAAGTTCAAGTACGTGATCGACGTGGTATCGCTGCACGAGTTTCTCTCCATTGTGTTCGAGGAGGAGCTCGAGCTCAAGATTTGGTTGGATCACCTTCTGAGCCTGCAGAAAGGTCGTTCGGCGGACGGCAAGATCCCGAAGCCTAATTATGACCAAGTGTTCCCCGTGCAAGTGAAGTACTTCAAGGCCGAGGATTCGTCCAATACGTACCTGATGAGCGGTCCCCACCGCTTATGTGTCACCCCTGAGGACTTGAGGTTTTTCCCACAGGGACAATTGAAACCCGTGATATTCCGCCTCGAAAGTGTGCGATCTCATATGTGCAGTGATAGGATGTTCCATTTCCAAACAGGGCGAAGTTCGCCCTCGGGTGCCGGAACCCTAACCCTTCAATGTGATGATAAGGATAATGCAGTCACCCTGAACAATGCGGTAAGCACGTCCACACTAAATGGTAATTTACACAAGAATAGCTTGATTTCGAGCCCCAGAGATATTGATTCGGTTGTTTAAACCAGCTGAGGGTTTGTCTGAAATTGAATATTACACTGCTGGTACGATTGGATTAGACCAAAAAGAAACTAGCTTGAATGGCACATTGACTCTAAGGAAAACCATTCAGTAGTTCTGTCTCTGTAGAGATAGACGTTCTTGCATGCACGACTCATACCGTTAGTCAGATGTTTGAATGATAATGGAAAGAGGGGGAAATGGAGTCGCAAAAAGGAAATGAAGTGATTGAGACAGAATTCAACATGGGAGAGAAACCCTAATTGTTTTATTATGCGCTTGGATCATCGGGGCCTGACGTTAGTAAAAGAAGAAACGCACCCTAATGGATTGATTGAAGAATTGAAGCTTGTATGGATTCAGACTATCAGAAATCAATCAATGATCAAGTTCAACCAATGTAGTAGAAATCATCTCTGTCACGTTATTTTGATTGCTTGATGTAATGGAACTTCTAGCCATTTCCTCAGGCAAAGAGTCACCGCAAAGAGAAAATGGCTGTCACATTTTCATCAAGTCCCCTCTATTGCGATTCTAGTTTCCAAATTATATTAACAAGCTTGGATCCCTCATTTTACGAGGTGTTCAGGTGTAGCCTCTCTTAGCATTTAGTTCAGCAGAGGTTATACTGGACTAATTCTTTTTGGACGAAAAAAGTACTTGTCAGTCTTAGTGAGTATACCAGATATATATAAGCAGATTATGTCCACACATGTATTGTTGGATTTGTTACTCTTCGAAGGGTTTGATTGCACTATGCCTGATCTAATTGCACTTGTTAAGTTAAATTTAGACTTGGCTGGTGCATTTCCTGCTGTATTTTGCACGCTACCATTTAAAGACGAATTGAACAGATGTTTTCCACCTGGAAATTGCATTTAGGTACGTAAGTCAACTCCTTCCTAGCAGGGCCAATGAAGATTGCGATATGATCGTTCAAGAACAGACGCATACCTCTGTTGTTGTTATTTTAGATTTGCTCATCTTAGTGCTCGAATAAGGCTATCAACCCAAACTTTTATGGAGAAAATAGGTGCACATTGAGAAAAGAAATAATCGGACCCGACTTTTCATGTTTCAGGCCAACCATGCAATGCGCAATGCCAAAGATGTGGCCTCGTCTCGTCAAAACTCCCACGCCATTCGAAGTCGAGATCATCGTCATGATATTTCAAGTACCAGTCTGAACACATCGTCAATATCTGAGGACATCAGGCGAAGATCTGAGTCATTGTAAGTATCCTTAGACCCAAACAAACACTCGCAAACTTTGAAGCTTCTTTGTTGTCTCTTGTCCGCTGAGCTTGAGTCACGTGCTTCCCCTAGAACTCGCTTCTGATTGTAATCAATCATCGGCTTTATTTTGCGTTGCTCGTACGTTTTAACCTTCTTTGCAATCCAAGCGATATCGTCGATATCGATTTTCCGAAGTGTCGTGTTCGCGCAAGAGCAATTAAACATGTCAAACATACGTTTTCAAACTGTCTCAGTCATTCAAAGCATGCACATGAAAATACTGTCGCTGGCGTGATGTCGACAAGCGATCCACCAGCATACTAATGTGCCCAAAGGAAACTGAAGCATGCGCCTGGGTCCACTATGCTGGTCGTTTCATACATCTGTTTGAATCTATTTTAGGTCAAAGATTGATAAATCTAGAGCGGGCACGTCGATGCCCAAGCCTTCCATTCAACCAACTTCCTATATTGAGCCCTCTCTTCAATCGCGAACGAGGTATGTAACTAAGAAGGCCGGTTCTGTCATGATTTTGGATCACCATTTTGTGAACTTCTTCGTAGAACTATAAGCGAGGGCAATCACATGGAATCCCATAGGGGCGGCCGTACTTGGGGTCCATCATCCATGCGCGGTGGAGGTGGAAAGTCCGTCTCCTTGCTTTCAGGGTCCCCATTAAGTCCCAATCAAGGGTCTTATGTCAGCTCAGAGTCGGCGGGCTCGTCCAACTCCATAGATGAGGCCGATTACTTCCACACACGTCAGAGTACGGTTTCGAGTTGTTACGTTGAAATAAGATTTAACATTGTACATGGCCATTTCTCTCGGCTTCTTTTAGCTTCCGTCAATGATGTTCCAGTCACGGACACAATATTTGAGGAGAGCTCAGCAGAGTCTTGTATTGATCCGGCAGCTTTAAGACAAATGGATTCGCATCTCGATTACCCGATCCATTCCGGAGGTGGTGCGACGGTGTCACATCAAAGAACCAATTCAGACCATGTCATGTACACCCCTGTCGACATTCAAAGCTATCCTGGCGATCCCCGAGATCCAAGCTCAGCCATTGCCTCGTTCGCTTCCTCACCTCTGACCAATAGCGAAATCCAGTACGCGTCTATTATGAATGCTAAAGCCACGCCCACAGCCACAGCTGACTCAGACTACATGGATATGACTCCCAAGTCCACCGCGGCGAATAGCGCCACTTCCTCACTCAAACGTCATACAGGCACCTCAAGTCTCCTCATGGAGGCCAATATTACTAGTCCAAGCAGTCAAAGTTCCTATATGCCCCTAGATGACAATGACGACTCTGCTTACCATGTCATGAGTCCCCTAGGACTACCGAACAACATCATAAACAACACTACTACCAGCCAAACAACTTTGACCGGTAGTGGTGCCAATAGTAGTAGAAGCAACAGTATCATTTTAAAAGACAAGCCCGTCATTCGGGATTCAAACTCTTCGTTGCCCATATCATCGTCGCGTAAAGCCTCAGCAGTTTCATCCAACACATCGAATACGAATGTGATTACTGCCGATATTTCAATTAAATCTGCTCAATCTGCTCCAACTGCTACTCCAACAATGACTGACGGCGATGATGATTACATGGCTATGAGTCCCGTAACTTCAAGCTCTGTGGCCTCGAATATTTCAGCCAACCAACAATCTGCCCCCTTGAGCAAACTTGGTCATCTTAATAATATCAACAACAACAACAACATTTTCAATACCGATACTAATAACAGCAATGGCGTCACCAATCGCACGAGAAAAGTAGACACATCTACTTTAGCATCAGCTTCTGTCAACAGCACTCCAATGTCAGGTCAATTAAGTCGGAAAAATATGGACATCCCACTAAAGATGCAGACTACCAACTCCGTGAATGACATCCGTACCACCAACGAGTATAACAACAAATTTTCTCCACCCGAAGGGGACGAACCTCTGCAAGATTACGAGGTCATGAGTCCAGTTAGCGTCTTCCGGCCGTTAACCGAGCCGCTGACCAGCAGTGCCCAGCCCCTTAGAGCAATTGAGGAACAATTAGGAGGCCATAATCCGGGCACACCCATCCACATGCGAAGTGAGATCTCCGGTGGAGCCCGTCGGAAGACCTCGCATTCACACGTGAGGAGTGTCGAGCGGACGGGAAGTAAAAGAAACTCGTTTTGTTCGGATGTGGACGGACGATGGTCTCCGATCGACATGCCAGTCATTGACCGGGACGCCTTGGACGCGGAAACCCCCGACTATGTACCCATTGACTACTCTCAAAGTGGGACTGGAATCCCGATTCCAATAGGACCCCGGATGTCGCCCACCAGCTCGAATAGTGTCATCTCGGGAACGCCCAACTCGACCGAATCTCGTTTTCCTGACTTCAATCACGATCCAACGGCAGGTGTCCCCATGATCCCTCCAGGCCAGTCCAAAAAAGCCCAGTCCTATATCCGCCAGGACGATGACGACAACAACTTTGACCATCCCTATCACATTCCCCAAAGAGCTTACTCAATCAGTAGTGGGAAGGGCTCCTCCGATTTGTCGAGCTCAGGGGCGGTCCGGGTTCGCACGGGCTCCACTAGTCGTTTCATGGATATTCCAGGGCGGGGTAGTCGCAGTAAGCTAACCCCATCTCCTTTTGGCAAGACTCCGCCGTCCGCTGCCTCCGGTGTACCTGCAGGGCAATCCCCTAATTTTATCTCACGTATTGACTCCTTCTTCCGGAATCGAACCGGATCTGTTCCTTCCAAATCAAACTTTATTCGACGTCGACGCCATCGAACTCAAAGTGAAGGCGAGAAGGACGAGGATGAGGACGAGGACGCTGAGGAAGATAACCACATCAGTAATAGTAACAGCAGCATGAGACCAGGAGGAAGCGGTGCCCGGGGAAATCACTAATGGAAAAAGACCCTCAACACTTTTTGTCAAACAAAAGAAACCTGTCTTTTGGTATTAGCCACTAGCCTTGTTCCCCTAATGAGAAGGCTGCTCTGGTGCTAATCTGGTTCTTATTGCAGAAGCCAATTCACGAAACCCTCAATAATCAGGACGGTTTCCCCCTCCTAAATAAAGGTGTCAAGCCAAATATTTCCTTTGATATTGTTGTGCTTGTTGTCAGTTCCATGTAACATGGGCTTCAATCAGTCCAAATATGAAGTTCTCATAAGTGGGGTCTCTTGCCATCCCTTCTGTGAAACGAATTTGTTATTCATATTATCATTGCTATTAAACCTGTCTTACGTTCAAAACGTTGACAAGAACATTACTACTTGGACTGCATTTATTTAAGGGCGAAGTCTTGAGGTTTGAGGGTCGTTTTGAGAGTACTTAGAATATCAAGTTCTCAAGCAATTTCAGATGCATATGCCTCATTTGAAACAATACTGTCATCTAAACAAGGTTCTTCAGATCCAATTTCTTTGTTCCCTCCCGCTCTGCACGTTATACAGGCTAGTTATCATTTATTGATTGGAAATCATGCAATGTAACAGGAAAGTTGTGAGCCCATGACAATCATAACGCCATTCTACACAGACCTTTGCAATGAATTAATTTCTCCGGTCGTTTCAGTTGGGAAAATATTGAGGGAGGTGGGAGCTCAATCATTCGTTTTGAATATTTCTCATATTTTTTTTAGGGCATTCAGGTTTGGCGAGTCCTCTTTCCTTCAATGCCATTGATAAGTGTTTTCAAGTTATCTTCTAATGGCTTAAGCCGTGTAAGTTGGGTCTTGAGGTGTCAATATCCTCTAGGCTAAAGGTCCTGTTTACCGAGTTCGAAACGTGGCAAGAATTGCAAACGTGGGCAAAATCTTTGTCTGATATTAATGAGCATTTACAAACTAGTTGTTATGGTTAAAGTGTAAAAAGCAGTTTAGGCCATTCAAATCAAAGTACATTCTTTTTTACAACAAAATCACACCACATCTGATAAGTAAGGATGTGTAAAAGATACAAATATATGTTTTTTTGTATAATTGGCCAGTTTTCAGTTTTTATGCATATTTGACTTGTTTCATCTTATTTGCACTTTCATTTGCATTTTTCTGCAATGTTTGACCAAAATTGAATCAAATCTGCTTTTTTCAAGGCAAGAAAACTGCTCACAAAATCAAGTGGCACATCACTCTCTGGCCGTTTCAAAACAAAACAAAACCACCCCTAACAGAGGCTTTAAAGAATAAAAGTGGAAAAATATCTCGAGTCAGTTTCCATACCCTCTGCTTCATGCATTCAGTCATCAACGTCCCTTTCCTTTCACAAGAAATCATAAGTCACCTCCCGAACAGAACCCATCAACGAGTTGGTGAGCCTGGTGTGTTTCGTAACATACAAAACAAGCCGCAAGCTGTGCTCCGTTGCTTGGCCTGTGACCTAGAGCTTGGTCCTTTGCGCCCATTGTGATTCGAACAACCATTTGCTTCTTCAAATGCTTGTTATAAGTTTTTTGCATTATTGTCAACTTTACGCGCATTTAATGTGCATAATTGGCCATATTCATTTGCACTCTTTACATTTGCATACTGATAAGTTATTTCAGATACTGGATGGTGTGCACTTTCATTTAACACGTTTTCTATTTTAGAGGCTACAATAAGTTGCATCCAGAAATTTGAAAAGAAACCCGAAAAGTATACTATTAGTCACTGCAATTTTCATATATTGCATATTTCTCTTTGAGGTTTAGTGGAGAGGCTTTTTGCTTTGCCAGCAGGATCTTACACACACGTCTGACATGAAATGACCCCAATAACTAGTCTTGAAATTGACTAACCTTTTTTGCTTAACTTGCACCCAATTTTCTGCTACTTTGACTTTTTCCCTAAGCTTAAACACATCCAGGGTTGGCTAAATCCCGCCCGTTGGATTAAAAAACCCAAAATTAATTGCAAATCTTTCTCAATTATTTCCCTTATTTTCCGATGACCTTCCTCTTTCTTTGGCTGTAATTTGATTGATAATGAAACTGGAAGAACAATGTCTTGATTTCACGGACTAAATGGTAGGGAAACTCTTCATTTGTGGTGTTCAATCCTTAATGTTCTAAAGATAGACTTTGGGTTTCCTGCACGGTTTTTTATATTGCGTGTCAAATGTAGTGGCTGATTTGCTCCAGTTCTTTGATATCAAATCAGCGGGGCTACTACCAACACCTCTTTACTTCTGCTGTTGAACATTTCGCCTCTTCAATTCTGAAATGAGACAAATTCGTCTTATTCCCCCTCTAAAGTACCTGTATTGGTATAGAGAAGTGTAAATGTCTGGGATTTCGAACTAGTGCGACCTCTGGTGCCACCATGAAGTAAGTGTCGTTACGCCTTGGGTGATGACCATATGTCAACGCCAAATATTTTTTCAAATTCATTGCATAGTTTTGTCACTTGCTATTTCATGAGTTTTAGCAAATGAATGTTGGACTAACATAGTTTGAAGTAATTGTTGAACAATGTCCCAAAATGGCAAACAATTTTGTTAATGCCGACCTGGAATCACTGAATGAGCTTCAATCATGGTAGTTCTTGGCATGATTGTGGCGCAGCCTGGAGAGCCCACACAGCTGAAATCTGAGCCGGTGCTTTACACGACTCTATGGCGTTACTGCTTTTTAAAAAGTAAGTTGATAGAGTAGTTTTT
>NC_081444.1:12954795-12954865 GCF_007210705.1 Tigriopus californicus | reverse complement strand
AATGAGTAGGCCCGGCGAAAACTTGCAGATGAAAATGGTCTTTCTTGAGAGCAGATTTGCATAAAAAATC
>NC_081444.1:12936652-12954759 GCF_007210705.1 Tigriopus californicus | reverse complement strand
ACCGCCCCGGGATTAACCCATTTGCCAACCCTGAACACATCAAGTGTTCTTCTATCCCTTTGACAACTCTTCGACGACATGACCTTGGTATGACATTCATGATTTGGTCAGCTTTAGGTTCTATTATACTTATGGGCTTCCCCTTAGGGTCTGCTTTTGTGGAATGTGACTTTTCTCCATGGTAGATCTCGGTTCAAATATGACTCCTGAGTATCAAGACACGGGAAGCACAGGAAATGCAAAGAAATGAGTAGGCCCGGCGAAAACTTGCAGATGAAAATGGTCTTTCTTGAGAGCAGATTTGCATAAAAAATCACTTTATTTTGCTCCAAAATTTGCAAATAAACTGGCCTAAACGGTAGACACAGACACGTTATGGAGGGCTGTAAGAGCTATTTTTCCCTTTAATGTAAAGGAATATGTAGACGAAAAGGAAAGCAATGCCATCATATCTTCCAGCGCTGGAACTTGAACCCACTACAACTGGGAAGAAGATACTTGCATTGTTCATACCGGCAGTTAGGCTGATAGGCTATACCGCCATCTTAAACAGCTTTAATATTAAATGATAAATGGAAATCTAAGTTTCTAGTCAAATGTTTTTATTAAGTTCTTGTGTTTGACTGACTCTATCGAGAGCAGTCAACTTTATTATTATCTCAGATTACATTATCACATAAGCTACAGAAAGCCAAATGGAACGTCTCCCTGGGGAGCCAAAAGACAGAGGATTTGAGGCTGATAGAATATTTAACTTTTTGTAGGCACTAATCACTTTAGAATCATTGTAAATGGCTTAACGGACGGCGATATTGCCGTCAAGCAGAGAAGTGGGGACTTCTTCCATGCGGCTGGTCTCAGAAGGGGTGCTGCCCACAGAGGACAGTAGGCTGTCAGCGGGTGATGCCACTCTCCCTTCACGGGGGGCGCGGGGGCGCTCACGGCGGTGGAGTTTGTCGAGGAACTGCCCAAATGACAGGCTTTGGGGCGCCGGCAGTTGGGCCTGACCCGGCAATGGCGTGTCCATTGTTGGGCGGTATGCGCCCAGTGAGGGGTTGTACACGCCCATTGAGGGGTGGTACGCGCCCATCGGAGGGTAGCACATCGCACATGAGGGCGTCACGGTAGGAGAGCGCCTGTAAAAATTGTGGTAACAATGGTAGGATCTGTAAAGGGTGTACAGAATGAGGATGACAGCTATGGCGCCTGATGACAGGGATGGTAGGTGGATTTTCAGAAAATGGAACCCGGAGCTGCAAGTTATCTCGGTGTCTGGATTGGCTACCATGGTCTGGTCCGTCCTGGTCGTGGTCTTTGCTTTGGACACTGAAGACCCCATGGCTAGAGAACCGAAGAGAACGTCGTAGAGGTTGGAGGACGAGAGCTGGGTCCTTCACAGGAACTACAGGGACAGGGACTGCCGCGTGAGGGGCACCTGATGTTGGAGAAGAAGGTAGTGGCTTAAGGAACCGTTGATTGCATCGAAGAGTTCGCCCGTCGTCGTGGAGTACAATATCTAAACCTAGTGTTTTTACCTTATACGGCCAAAGTTAGGATAAATTACTTAAAGTGTCATTTCTACGGGAAAGTACCATTTTGCACCTTTTTTGACGGTTTTCATGCTCACTTTTTACAATTGTACAATGTACAATGCTACAATTACATGCCTTTAAATTGACGTATTTGCCTTACAAAAGAAAATGTCTCAATGATAATGTTCCTTCAGAGGTATTTATTTTGCTTACAGTTGTGTTTCTTTTTTGGTTTAGATGCTTTGCTTCAAAAAATGTGAAAACTGGAACCTAAGCACCAATTTTTACTAAAGTTACAACTTATTACCTTTTTTGGCAAAATTTATTGCTTTTCCACTTTTCTAAGACTGGTTTTACTACCCTTTTGGCAAATATTTCTTCCTACCTTTTAGTTACCTTTTTTTGGCTTTCTTATCCTACCCTTTTCCAATGTTTACTACTGACAGGGCTCGGATTATAAAAAAAATGTTTTTAATGGATTGGAGGGCTCAAAAGTGTAAACATTGACATTTACTATAACTGATTTTAACTTCTGGTTGAGGAAAAAGCTTATGGATGCTTTGAAGATGTATTGTAAAAGATTTCTTTTGCACTCCTTTAAATACCAATTACTGCATTGTTACAATCTTCTTGGTTTGTTGCAATGTAGTTGTTGTTCTCGAATTCTTACATTATTCCTGCATGCCTCTTTGGCAAAAGCTCAAGCTTTTCCTAAAGATGCTTGTAGAGCCTCATTACTACACACACAATAGAACAAATATGTAAACATTTGCAATTTAGCCCAGGTCTCTTCACCCTGAGAGATAGCTTAAATAAAGCACTCAAAGGAACCAAATTTGACGCAGAAACCTGCATAGTTTAGGGTATTAATTTGGGGGTCCAAGTTAGGGAGACAACTTTAAAGCCTTTTGATTTCAAAGATTTTTAAATAATGAAACACATTCAAACCTTTGCTAGTTGCTTCAAACTTTTACTACATTGGTTTAATGTCTTTTTATCTGGCTTTTTCGCTTTGAAACAGGTTTATATCCTAGAGTTAAAAAAAAATTCCAGTGAAAATGAATCATTTGGTGCTTTCAAAAAATTGTTTTTTGTGATTATTAAGCCCTCAAAAACATTTCTTTTCCAAGCCCTGCTTATGACAGCCTAAATGACATTGGCGGTAAGAAAGGAATGATATCACCCTAAATCTTTCAAACCTTTGCAAACCACTCCTTTTTGTAGTGACCGTAAAGGCTTAAAGCAGCAGGCATTTGAGAGCACTTTCATGCCCTCGAGAATCCAAGTCAATACTAAAGCCCTTAATCAGTACCAGGCTGGCCAGGTAGTATTGTTCAAAGCTAACTTTTGAAAATCAGCATTACTTCAAGGCCGCTAGCATTGGAACTGTTTTATTAGCATTGGTCTGGTTTTTAGTATTGCCCTAGCATTATTTCACTGAAAAATGACCAAAGGGAAGAAAAGCAAAAAAAAATGTCGCAATGGAACTGCATTTGACGATGTTAATAATGTTCTTTCATTGGATCCCATTCCCATTGCATGAAATTGATACGCTGTATCCAAAAAGTTATATCCATTGGAATGCTTATTTTACATGAAGCAAGCAGAATGATTTATTCTAATTCCTTCTCAATTTAAAGGGATATTTAGCCAAATTTCTTTTCGCAACCAGACTTTTAGCAAGCAAAAAGATTTTGGGTTGGCTAACACAAAACAAAAAATTGATTGGCATTGTCAGTGTGTGTATGAGGACTAAGTACAAATCCTTAAGTCAATGTAAGTATGGGTTAATTTCATTGTAATATTCAAATAAACATTAATATTTTGGTTAGTTCCATTGTATTCCGAAAAGTATTCCCCCCACATTTGAGGTAAACCAAATTACAACATTAAAAAATAGCAAAACAAATCAAAATAGAAGAGATGGACAACAATGGAGCTCTATGGATAAAGTAACTTATTGCAGCTCTTGCTAATATCCGCTTTGAAGTATGATGCACGATGAGAAAACAATTTATCTTATTTTCATGATCTAATCTCACCCAAGAAGAACAGCTTTTGGCGATAAGGGCAATTCTGATTGTGTGTAAAAAACCTTGTTCAAATCATGAAAATACTTTTTTGCGCAAATGAAACTTGTCACTTTTTGGTGTCCCCATCTGAGTCTCAGGGTTCAAAATTAGGAGAATATCATAAACACAACTGCATCAATTTTTACTGCAAGGTTTTTCTTTTGAATTTTGTGTTTTTGAATTTTTTTCTTCAAAAAGTATCATTTTCAAAATATTGCCTGAACATATCCTGTCAAAGAGTGCCAAATGTAATTGAATTGTGTAACTGAGATCCTTTATGAGCACCATGAATAATATGCTTTTCTTAAAAAAGTAGCATTGTTCTAGCATTTTCGAATTCCAATTAGCATTTTTTAGCATCGATTTTGCACAAGCTAGCATCGCTGGCTGAAAAGCAGCTGGCCAGCCTGGTCAGTACGACCTATGGACCAGGGTTGTCAGGTTTTCAAAAACTTATACCGCCATTTTGCCATGCCTATTCCGCCAAATTCTGCCACATTTGAACAATTTCACTTACTTGTAAGCAAAACACTCTTCGGATTTTTCCGATCAAATTATTGGAATCGACGGGAAGCCTGTTCTCCAACAAGGGATGTTTTTTGCGACTCTGCGCATTCATGATGCGACAGCGTGTGATATTCCCATCATTGTGTGTCATGGCTTAAAGGAAGTCTTTTTAAGTTTGGAAGCTTGTAAGGCCTTGACTATTATTAGCGACAATTTTCCACTTCCCCATGCTAAAGTTGCTTCACTGCTTCTATGCAAGACCGATATGCACTCGAATTCTTCACTATTGTGGAAAGGTTGGGATCTCTGGATTTCCAAATTGTCTCTTGAGCTTACACCAGATGCTTTCCAAATAATTGATGCGAAGCTGAAGAGTATTTGCTCACCAGCATTTGAGTCCGAGACACTCCGTCCCATGATTGGTCCCATTGTAGGCGACCCCATGGTCATTCATCCGAAAGAGGATGCAAAACCATTCGCAATTCATGTTGCACGATCCATTCCTTTTCCTTACCGTACCAAAACTGAGGTGTCGCTCCGGGACATGGCGAAGCAAGGAATCATTGGTCCAGTTGGAGATGAGGTCGCTGTATGGTACCACCCCGTTGTTGTGGTTCCCAAAGGGGATGGCTATATTCACATTTGCGTGGATTTGACTCGATTGAACTCGCAGGACAAAAGAAGCATCCACCCCATTAAAACTCCTATTTTGATGTTTGATGGGGCCGATTTTCAATGATCAAACGTTGAACGCAATTGAAAACGCGAGGATGTTAAATTATCGTTCTCGTTTCGCGAGAATCGTTTCTTCATTTAAGTTCACGGTAAAGTGGAAGTGTGGGAAGTCTCACTTTATTCCTGATGCCCTATCACGAGCCCCGATCCCGAATACGGCCGATGAAGATGACGATGTGGATGAAGATCGATCCAACCTCCGGGTGTCCTTGGTCCGCGCTTGGGAATGTGATTTGTCTCGTCTGCCACGCCCGCAGTTCCCTCAATTATGGTTGACTTCTGTCCTCGGTGAGGAAGAATACGGTTGCTCAGGCTCGTTCGGGATACGTGTCCCTGTTCAGGGAGGTGAAGGATGAACTCTCCATTGATGGTGATCTCGTTCTTCGAGGTTCAAGGATTGTTGTGCCCCCACCTGCTACAAGATAGATCCTGACTTTCTTACACGCTAGTTATCAATGGATAGAGCACACCAAGCGAAGTGCCCGGCAAATTATTTATTGGCCTGATCTCAATTCGGATATTAATAATAAAATCGAATCATGTCATGAATGCGCTTTCTACTGACCCTCCATTCCCTTAGAACCTATGGTTCCGGAGGATGTGCCGGCTAGACCATTCAAAATGGTCACTGGCGATTTTTCTCATTTGGTGAGAAGGACTATCTGGTCTACACGGATCGTTTTTCGGGTTGCCCTTTTATTTCCCACTTCAGCTCGGTCCCCATTGGATCAACTTTAATTCAGGAACTTCGTTTCATTTTTTCACTGGTTGAATATTTTTCGATCCGACAATGGATCACAATTTTCGTCGTCCGCGACCCAGGAATTTTCCACCATTGGGGCGTTAAGTGGCGGCCGTCTTCGCCGCACAATCCCCAATCAAACGGCAGGGCATTAGTGCTCCCTCTATAAAAGGCATGAAATACAGTTACGGTTACTTTGGTCAAAAATAGTAATTCGTTACACAACCGTTACTCGAAAAAAATGTAATGGCGTTACTCGTTACAATTACTTTTACTCAAATTTTAGATGACCAATATTTTGTGGTTTTGGCCCCATCAAGACCATTCTTCTCTAAAGAAGAATGTGTTTTTGACTCAATGAGTCCTAATGCGTATCATCTGAAGATTTCGTGTCAACATTTTTCATTAGTGAACCTTGGCATTTAATCTTGGCATAATTGTTCAAAATTTATAGCAGTATAATGCTTTGAGGAGTCATGAGTGGATGGGATAATGATTGTTGAAGGTTTGAAACAAAGTCGCAAAAGTCATAATGGAAAACCAGTATTAGACATTGTGAAGTCGATAAAGCTTCATTGTAAGAAGTCTATGCCTTAAATGGTGGAAATGAAGAGGCATTGGAAATTTGGTGTATCATAGTCAATGTAAGGAGAGATTTTCGTTTCTTGACAATAGCACTGAATCAGCTCTTCAGTCCAACGGAATTGGATTGAGAAGATGTAAACAATAAAGTAGCAACTACAATATGAGATTTAAAAACCAAGGACACCCTCAGAGTAGTTAAGAGCAAGACTTTCCACTCTGACTTTCTTTGATCGTAATATGCATGATGGAATTAGCAATAAATGGCAATTTCTGTTGAGCCTTGAGGTTCCTGAGCAGTCACGAAATTAACGAAAATTGAAAGGCCATTCTGGAAGCTTAAAAAGGAGCGAGTAATTCTTTCAGTTTTTGGGTCGTTACAATTACATAGATTTAGAATGTAATGCAATTACAGCTCCTTTTAAAAAAAACGAACGAATTACTGTAATTTCGTTACTAATGCCCTGTGAAACGGTCACGCGGAGGCCAAAGTCAAAAGCTTGAAACATCTGCTAAGCAAGTGCCAAGTGGAAGTCCGACCAGTTCATTTCAGTGCTATTGGAACTCCACAACACGCCCAAATCCGATGGATTATCCCCCGCTCAACGTGTGCTTGGTCGTCCATTACGAACCAAACTACCTATTCATTGGAAAGTTTTTTTGTCCGAGCTTCAAGTTCAGTCCGAAATGGCCGATGCCAAGCGTCTCCTGGATGATCACACACGCCAGGCCTATTATGACCGCACGACGAGAGTCCGACAGAAGATGCCGCTGGGAGAAAGAGTTCTCGTCCAAGATCCGTTACCACGACGATGGGACAAACACTCCATCATTGGGGACAACAAGTCGCCTCGACGTTATGTCCTTCGATTTCCTTCCGGACGGTTGATGGAGAGAAATCAATGGTTTCTTCGACGCACTCCACGTGGTGATGATGGTTGTTGGGATGACGCAAGAGAAGTTGTGAATGACAAATCAATTGAGACTCATAGTTATAATGAGATCTTAAAAAGGAGAGTTGTAGAGATCTGTGCTTTTTTACCATGGTGAGCAACCTGGCCTCATTGATTAAGACCACATGTCGAGCATTCTGTTCTCATTCTTCATGCCATAAACACTTCCATTTTCTACCCGTTAACCCGTCTCTCTTATCCATTCGCACGATCATGTGACCGCTGATTGAAATTTAACACCTCAACCGACTTTTTATATCCGCCAGATTCCACCTCACTTTTTTGGCTTACCGCCAATTGAAATTTAAAGCCGCAAACGACGTTTTCATTCCGCCACTTTTGGGTTAATTGGGGGCGAATTGCGCCACCTGCCAACCCTACAATGAAGTCTCCCTCTTTCCTTTTCCGGGCTCAGTAATTGTTTAATCTGCTTCCCTTCATTATTCATGTTGAATATGTAGGCTTTGATCCTGTAGCAAGTTTTAAGTAAGATTTGATTTCTATGTATCAAGGATGAAACAAGTATATGAACGAAATTATATATGATTGAATATTAAAGGAGCAAACCTCAAATAATGTATCTTTCAAGAATTAAGGAATGGGCAAAAACAACAGCAATTCGAAACGAGATCATGTCAAATCTAACCAAATATCATTGTCTTCGTACTAAAACTGTGACAAAAATATTGTAACAATGTATTAGAATTGCTTGACGAGAATCACTTCTTGATTGCATTCAATCGAGTTAAAGTCTTCCAGGATTTAGGTCTGACAATGCCTTGTACAGCTCTTGTTTCCAAAACTTCACCATCCAGGCTAAGACATCCATTATCATTGGTTGGCTCCAATCGAAACCCAATTATCGGGAACATATCCACTCCCTCAATCTTGACATGTTTGCCGGTTTCGACTTCGATGAATATCTTGCAAAGATCTGTTTTCTTGGCCTCTTTTCGAATAATTAACATCCACAGAAGACCATCATTGGGATCACACGAAGGAGCAATCCATTCTCTCTCTCCAATATAAGGCATATTAACGATATTGACTGCAGTGAATTCATCTTGTTCGTGATCCCATGAATCTGGAAGATCTTCTTCCAAAGGCGGCAAATCATACTGGTTGGCTTGATGACCCTTTGCTTTCAGATAAGATATCTTCACTTGGTAGTTCTTCCTCGAGCTAATTCGATGCATTGCCCAAACCGTGAAACGGAGTGCTCCAAGGGACCGTAGTCCCTCACTTTCAATGTCAATATCAGCAATTATCCCATAAGTTAGCGACAAAAATCCTATCCGATCTTCAAGGTTCTCCTGCTGAACCAAAAATGAGTCAATACTTGTTGGGCGTCCTCGAAGGACGTTGAACAAAGCAAAATTGATTCCCCTCCCATCGAACCGGTATCCGGAGAAATGAACCAATGACCGGTTCAATCCGTTCCCAGATCCAACAGGGAAAGGAACAATGTTCACCCTTTGGAATATATCTTTAGTATCTTCTCGTTCATAAATTCCGTTCATAACTTCGTGAACGAGTCCATCCCCAGAAAAGATCAGGATCGTTCCAAATTTGGTCAAGTCTGCGTTGATGACGATATCTTTGCCGTGATTCGCGTGCCTAGTTTGAACAATATTCAATTGGAAGCCGACACTCTGAAATATCGGGCATATTTTCTCACTCATTTTCTTGGCCATGCCCTGGCCAGCCTTGGGGTTGACTAATGCCAGAATATTCTTGTTGTCAGGTAGATCAGATAAAGGGAAGCATCGTTGAAACGCTTGTATCCATATCAGCGACACTGCCTCGGGTTCCGTTAGGCTTGGCAAAGAATGAACATTGTAGGTCTTAATTTTGAACGTCTCGGGATCAAATGCAATCAGTTGGAACAACCCATTTTCTTCTTCACTAGCCAGATTGGATTGACAAGAAATCAAAAATGTCTTGGGAATATGAATTATCCTGCCCTTTAGAATGTCAAGCGGTTTAAAAGTAACTCCTCGAGTGGTCAAAGTAGCCGTGTAGGGTCGACTCTTCCTGTTGAATTTGACCACGAATTCCTCTTGAAGAAGAAACGACATCTTGGATCACTTCAATTGTTTTAGAATGTTTCAAAGTTATCTGCGATACAACAATCTTGACAGCATCTTCACTCTGTCGGATAAGCAAGAGCGAATTCTTCTTCAGAAGAAGGTTCACTGGTAATAACTGGTACCTGGGAGCGTTTTGGTTAGACGACGCTTTGTGTCCTCACATCTCTAGTCATTATATATGGGTTATGTTGATTGTGCACTCTCGATCCAAGCAGAAACTGGTTTAAAATGGTTTCTTCCAAATTCATTTTTCAACACATCTTTGCTGCACTTCACTAAGGGAAATGTTGTATAGTGATACATGCTTTAGTTGCATTGAACAACATTTCATGCTTAAGGGGCATAATGTTCGGATCTGTCTCGGGCAGACTGGTTCTCTGGGCCAAACTAAAAATAATATTGAGCGAGTTGGGTGTCAAGGATTGAACGTGGTGCCTGGTAAAGTCAACACACTCTCTGTCTGAGCTGTATACTTGATATTAACGATGCTACCACCGACACTGTTCCTAGTTTATGGCTGGGAGTGGGTTGTGCGCCAGGATGATTACAGGTAGATGGAGGGTTAACTCATATCCTGCTTCCGAGGACGCGAAGATATTGCGCGAGTTGCGTCCTATGCCTCGTGCACTTTCAGGGCTTAAAAGAGCGTCGATGTAATGGAGGGAATCCGGAGGGGGTTCAACATTTGCCTATGGTCGAGGAAAAATATTTTGTTTTCCTTCTACGAGCAATTCATGGTTAAAGTAACGGGCTGGTTTGTGACTATTTTGATGGGTCCTTTAAGCAACAACTGTCTGATGAGTGATGACTCATCAACCTTTTTTGGGAGGTCACTGGCCTACTTTTCAAAATAATGAAAGTAACAAAGAAATACAAGTCATCAGGCTAGACAAAAAAGTTTTCTCAGGTGTTGGAAACAGATTTGGAAAAATAGCAAACTGTAAAATAACAAAAGTAAGCCCCAAAAACTGCTTCATTTCAAGCTTCAAGATATATTTTGTGTATACGAATGCGTAAAATTGTGGATGTTGTTAAAATTAATTGTCAGCTGAACACTTCCCTTCAATAATACATGACCTGGAACTGCAATTCAATCCCTTAACAATGAGCTATTAAGCCCCCAAAAATCTAGCGACCTCCCAAAAATTGTGATGACGTCATCTTCTTTTCCTGCTTCAACATCCCAATGGGGCAAAACGGGCAAAACGACCACTGATCCATGATTATTTCACACGTGAACGATAGTAGTGTGAAACTAGAATAGTTCTATGTTCTCTTCCACGTACTCAGTATGTGTCGATCTAGAAATGTTTTCTAATGTAGTCACTGAATCTCCTTTCTTTACTAGGGCCGGACAAACTCACATAGGACATGGAAGCAGGTAGGTAATGCATAATCTTTATCTAAATCAGTCAACCATACACTTCGTTTCCGATCGTCCACCATACACTATTTTTAAACTCGACGTTGCTATTCAAAACAGGATTGATGAGCTCACATAGCAGTTTTTAATCCGGCTCATGATTACCTAAATCAAGCATTTCTTCAGGTCCTTTAGACTCATTCAGCATTGATCAATCATTGATCGTCTGCTTCTTTCCATCTCGTCGGTCATGCATTATTTTCTCCAATGATCATACCTGTCATGGACATCAAATTGCAACTGAATACGTCATTGTGTCACCCTTCATTATGTGCTACATTAATGGGTCTAAAACAAACTTTTCTATTTGACATGTAACGCAGAATATGAAACCATTTAGAGAGCAACCAGCCCAAATTTAACTTTTTCCGTAATTTTGGCCCTGAAGGCTATTCTGGTAGTTATGTAATATCTATTATGTCTATATCTGTTCAAAATATGTTCGGTAAAGGCAAAATAGATTAGAACAGGAATTGGATTTGATAATGACAGTGGAAGCCTACCCTTTCTCCATAAGCGTTTTTAGAGGGCCTTTCCAACATTATCTTCGGAGGGGACTGAAGTTGAATCCCCTCGTCAACCAGCATGGCTGGACATTTTGTTTATTGTTTTGACTAGAACTCTGTTTTTCTCACTAAACAGTTCAACAGAATGCGAGAATAGAGGATGTCAAGTAAAGGAAATTCAAGGAAAAATGTGGCCCGGCACCCTGATTTTGGGCATTTTGGGGAGAGAGAACTAAGACAAACATCACAGTCAACTCGCACCGTTTGCCCATTGAATTTTCAATAATCGGATGATTTTAACCAAGTTTTATTACAAAACCCTACTAAATGAGCATATTTGGTGTGAATCAGTGAACCCAATATCAAATTGGCTCAATACCACAATGCTAATTGCCTAGACAAGCATGTAAAATGGAAAAAACGTCAAAATCCAATGCATGCACAGTGCGGTTTGGCTGGGCATGTTGTCTTTGATTTTACTCCATGGAATAACGTCAGTTGTCCATGAACGCGTTTACTTGACTAGCCCAATAAAGACTTCTTGTTTCAAAATAGAAGGAGGACAAAGAGAGAGAGAGACAAAAGCCCATCACCTTAGGAGTACATTTAGCAATTGAAAGATAAAGTGACAACGGCTAAAACGTCCAAAGTGACAACGGCTAAAACGTCCAATCAGAATACAACTGTAATTCAGCTTAAATCTATTGAAAGATATAAATTCAAAGCAATTTAGGTCCGAAATGCCCCAGGATATCCCAATTCACTGTACCACCCAATCAGTATAAATTTTCGATATCACAGCCACTTCATTAGGGGTCGGAAAGATAATTTTTGTAGGTTAAATTAAGTTTTCAACTATTTCGGTCATTTTTGGGCAAAAAAACCTTTTGCACCATAACCATAAAACCGTGTAAGATAACCTTAAACCGAGGATTTTTGGGGAAATTCAAGGATTTTGGCCATTTTTAGGGGAAATATAGGCAAAACAAAGGAAGGAAGTTTAGGTGTACTTTGGGTGACAATGTTTGTCCCCCGCTCAAGAATTTGTTTGAAATTGATCCCCCAAGCTTTTATTACGAATAACTGTTGAGCACATTGAGGCATTTTACAAGTGATCTAACTAGATAGAGGGATTGTTCTCTACGTAGATCTAACTTCTAATGCCTAGTAGCGATTGGTAACTCTCCCATCGTTCGTCGCCAAACTAATGTTCGAAAATGTAAAAAAAGTGCACTCTTGAGGTCAGAACCAAAACAGAGAGCTTGCTTAAAAGTGGCTAAGGCCGAGGGAAGTGGGCGAGCCTTTCGGTGTCCATCCTTGAACCATTTTGTATATTTTATGCATTTATTGACTAAACTGCATATATGAGCATATTTTCCTATTTTTGCTATTTTCTTTGCGTATTTTGAATCTTTTCGAGGACAGAGAACATTAAATCAAACAAGACATCAGCACATATTCTTGGGGGGTCATTGGGGTACTTTTCAATACGGAAGAGGTACTAAAAACCAAAGTGCAAGTCACATTACTAATGTCCCAATTAAGGTGCCCCATTTCCTTACCACTACTATGAATGCAGTCCCCCTCAGTCCAAGACGAACTATTTATCATTTTCATTGAACTCTATATTCATAAAATATCTGCTCCACCAGCAAATTTTAATTGGCTGGACTAGCTATTCTTTGAAAATAGGTCTGATCGGATTTTTTTATCCAAGTTTCACTTGAACAAATTGAACAACAAAAGGCGAGCTTCCAACCGCGGGATTTGAACCCACGCCATCTTGGAAGGAGATTATTCCATTATTCGTGCTCCCCCCTTCAGTTTTCAAGTCATTCTCAGCATGTTTGAATTATCAAACTTTTGTCATAAAGATCTCAAATGGAGCCAGTGTAACATTTTAAAGAGAAGACTTAATGCAGTGATTATCGCAGTTTCTAACTCATGAGAGGTCCTTGGTTCAATTCTCTTCCATGACAATTCCTTGAAGGGAAACTTTTAGATATTAACCACACCCACAAACGCAGAACCAATCTGATAAGAACTACGGCACTGCCTTTAGGAATCTGTCTGTTATTGGGCAAGACTTTTCAGTTTGAGATTGCAATATTCGACGATTGTACGAAAGGTAGTCGATACGGTATGTTTTCAGGAGTATCCATGAGTTTTGTCCCAATCCAGGATTTAGGGTCAATTCTAGTGACCGTAGAGGCTTAATGTGCCCTTTGAGAGCATCTTCAAGCCTTCGAGAATCCAGGCTCGTTCGAACAATGGAGTCCACCTTTTCTTCTTTCTCGGGCTTCTTCAGGCGTTGATCCGGTAGCTTCTTTCCGGTTAGACTTGGACAATTGTCTACATGGCATTCCCGATCAACCCTACATTCAAGGATAGCTCGGTCTGTCAACTTAAATTCGTTAGTAGACCAAATTTCATCGAAGGATGAAAAGGTAATAGACAGACGAATTTTAATCTTTTCTTTTTTTTACATTCCCCATACCCGTTAGATGAGCCAGTGAAAAACCGATTCACACCAAAAAGAAACATGTAAATTACCGAAATAAAAAATACTGAAACAGTCCAGAGAATGTGGTCGCTCTAAATCATCAACAGAGATTCGGCCACCCTGAAGGATAACTATCAGAGAAGAACCAAAACAACAGTAGGAGAAACAACACGTGAGAAAGTGAGTGAATGCATGTAAGGTTACTTATTTGGTTGTAACTTGAGCAAGTTCACGTTTTGATCGAATCTTTAAACTCAGAGCTCTGAAGGGTATGAGTGCCGCCACATCCCGCGCCGCCCCAGGGGGCATCAAGGTGGATCTCAGTGGAAAAAAGGCCAAAAAAATCCTGGCTCAGAAGTGGAACAAGAAGAAACGACCCAAAAAAACTGTATTGGAGGGCCAGGAGATTTCTCAGTTAGAAATCAAAGTGAAGAGGGTAAGTGATGGAGGCATGTCAGCTCATCTCATATCTCATGAATGTTCAAGTCAAATATGGTACATACAGTGTTACTGCCCATTTACAAAACACGCCCATCCTGATCCTTGGGACGTTTTTGATTCGTTCTAGAAACTCGATGCCCAATCTGTCCAGACCTTTTTGGACCTGCCCATATCTCGTTTGACCACCAAAGGCCTCAAGGATTCGGGTTTCACCCGGCCCACCGCCATTCAGACCCAATCGCTCCTGTATTCTTTGGGCGGGCAGGACGTTTTGGGTGCCTCCAAAACGGGTTCAGGCAAGACTTTGGCCTTTCTCATCCCGCTCATTGAGAAACTCTATCGGCTCAAATGGACGAAAATGGATGGATTGGGCGCTTTGGTCATCACACCCACCCGCGAATTGGCCTATCAAATCTTTGAGCAATTGCGCGATGTGGGCCGACATCACGATTTCTCGGCCGGTTTGGTGATTGGCGGCAAGGATCTTCATTTCGAATCGCGGCGAATGGGCGAGTGCAACATTGTGATTTGCACGCCTGGACGCCTTCTGCAACACATGGACGAGAATCCTCAATTCGATGCCAGTACTATGAAGGTGAGCGAATGGCCTAGATTAACCATACTTTGAAATTTCATGGACTATTTTTGCTAGGTGTCAAGTCAATCCAAGATTGATTACCAATCTATAAGCTCTGCTCTACTTTAGATTTTTTAAACATGCTCAACCAATGCTTGATGATCTTGGTCTGTCTTAAGATCTTGCAAGTTTGAAGCTTGGAAAACGTTTATTTGATTCACCTGAAATTGACGTAAACTACTTTAGTTCGGGATTGACTGGTTGCTTTAATTTCAGATGTTGGTACTAGATGAAGCTGATCGTTGCTTGGAGATGGGATTTGCCGATCAAATGAACGCCATAGTCAATAACTTGCCTCTGGATCGGCAAACCCTGCTATTTTCCGCCACCCAAACCCGATCCATCAAAGATTTGGCACGTTTGAGTCTGCAGAATCCAGTGTTCGTCTCTGTGCATGAGCACTCGGCCAAAGCCACGCCGGATCAGCTTCAGGAATATTACATTGTGTGTGATTTGGCCCAAAAGATGAGTATGTTGTGGTCGTTTGTGAAGAACAACGCGCGGAAGAAGATCCTGGTGTTTGTGCAATGCTGTAAACAAGCCAAATACTTCACGGAGCTCTTCCGAAGGCTCCGATCACCCACCCAGATCACGGCTTTGTACGGCACTTTGAATCAATTAAGACGCATGGCCATTTACAAAGAATTCTGTGAAGCCGAGCGCGGGGTGCTCATTGCCACTGATATCGCAGCTCGAGGCCTAGGTATGCAGTTTTTTTTTCATTCGTTCAGACTATTCTCGATTAGAGTTTGATTTCCAGTATTTTGCTTTCTCCCCCAAAGATTTTCCTACGGTGGATTGGGTACTTCAACTCGATTGTCCAGAGGATTGGAAAATTTATAACCACAGAGTGGGACGCACGGCTCGAAATGCGGCCACTGGATCAGCCCTACTCGTCCTCATGCCTTCGGAAGAGGAATCAATGATGAAGCAATTGCGGGCCCATAAATTTACGATTGTTAGGGAGGAGTGAGTAGATCAATGCAAAAGAGTTTATTTCCTTGTGGCGATGGTATTTCAATGAAGGCAAATTTCTCTAGGGTAAATCCTCACAAACTGCTAAATATACAAAGGAAGATTCAGGCCAATTTGGCCAGCGACACCGAGTTGAAAGAGACGGCGAAAAGAGCTTTCCAGCACTACATTAAGTCGATTTACTTGATGAAGGATAAGACCGTGTTTGATGTGTTTGCTTTGGATGTGGACGCATTTGCAGTCTCCCTGGGTTTGGCAGCAGCTCCGCGAATCCCTTTCTTAGAGAAGCATATGCGGATCCAGGCAGCCAAACGAAGGAAAGAGAAGCTCCAAGAAACTCAAACTGAAGAATCTGTGGATAATATTCCTCAAAGCAAAGAGAAAGATAAAATGCGTCTAATGGACTCGTCTGAAGATGAGGGTAAGAATTGGCCAAGAAATTTCTCTCCGAGCTTCCTTCAGAGAATGAGCTTTGAGGCATAATGATATATCAGGGGCTGTACCTAAATTTGTTTTCTTCTTTCAGACGGCGAAGATGTAATTACCATGAAACGAAAGGATCACGCCATTGGAAATAATGATTCAGAGGATGACGGACACGACCTTCTGCCCCTCTTGGGCCGAGGATCGTCCAAGGTGGTGACAAAGGCTGCTGCCGTCAAGAAGGCGTTGAAGAAGAACATCCAGTTGAATCAAAAAGTCAAATTTGATGACGATGGTGGGGCCCATGAGGATGATCCAGCTATTCAACCCAAAGCCTCCAAAGAGGGTCAATTGTACGAAGGAAACGAGTCCTCGGAGAAACCAGGCGGTGGCATTGATATTGAAAAGGCAAAAATGGTCTTGAAAGCCGAGGACGCATTCGATCGAAAGACCGAACGCGCTAGAATCAAGGAAGTACACAAGGAAAAGAAGAGGAAAGAAAAGGAATTAAAGAACAAACGGAGGAAAGAGCAAGAGGGTGAGGCGGGCGAAGATCAGGATTCAGAAGAAGAAGACGAGGATGTTGAAGACGAAGAGGAGGAAGATGGTAAAGAGCCTAATTTGGATTGGTTGCCCGATCCAGATGAGATCTACGGCAAGAAGAAATCAGAGTCCAGTGATTCCGAGGGCGAAGAGGATTCCTCGTCCGAAGATGAAAGGTAATAAATAACGATTTGATTCTCAAAATGTGGATATGATTCAATGCTAATCCGTATTGCTACGTGTTCTGAAATAATTTTCTTTCTTTCAGTGGATCCAAACGGAAATGGAAGCCGCCGAAGAAGCCCAAAACTGATCCTTCAAAGAGAGCCCGAGTGGACTGGGAAGAGAGCAGCGACGACGAAGATCTCGAACAATTACATGATAATGAGGCTCTGGCTCTCCAACTCCTTGGTAATTGAATAATATGTATTCCAACACGAAAAAATATATGAGAAAAAGAACCAACCACTCAGAGTTTGAATTTACTGGCCTTAGAGCTGGCCTTGTTCTTCTGCTTTTGCGACTCCTCCTTGGCCCGTTTAACCACGTTATGGGTCTCCTCCTGCAATTGATTGAAGAAGGCCGACGAGGACTTAACCCCTTTGGCCTGACCCTTGTCTTTCAAACTTGTTATTTCGCCCTTCTTCTCGGCCCTCTGCAGCTCCTTCTTCATCTTCTCCTTGCTATATTTATTCCCCAACCCAGGATTGAGCTTGTTAACCAGCTTCTCGCGCTGTTCTTTGTCCTTGCGAATGGCCCTTTGCTTGGTCTTCTTCTTCCTTCGCTCACGTTTCCGATCCGTCTCTGTTTTCTCTGTGGCGTCCAATTCCAGTTCTCTTTTGCCGCCCTTTTCAAGCATTTCTTGTGGCGCTAAAAGAGCGGCGTCGCTATGCGAAATTGGCGCCACTTCTTCGATGGCAATCGCCGGAACGTTTTTGACGATTTTCACGTCAGTGTTCACATTTTGTGGTGTGTAGTGGAAGTGGGTCAGGGTGTTGAGTTTGGCAAAGAGTGCGTGCATGCTAGCCTTGATGGCTTCGACTTCCTTGGGATCATCTTCATCCTCGCGATCAAGCACGCCTGAGGTCTTATCGGCGTTCTCGAGATCAGACTTTTTCTTGAGATAGTCTTGCTCATAGACTTCGGCTAGACTGAGTTTGCTCTTCTCTTGATCTAAAACCAGACGCTTCTTGTATTCGTAAGGGTCTTCGACGGGTTTTATTTTTCTCTCCACGTCGTCCCAGGCTTTATCTTTGATTCTGCGGAGAATTATATCCTCTAAACGCTTGGACACGGCCTCGGTTATGATGGGAGCTTGCTTGGCTACGGTTTCGTAATCCAGGTGTTCTTGGAGAAGGGAATTTTCAGGCCGTGCAGGACCCGCGATCTCGCCCTTCAATTGCCAAGGTTTGTCGGTTGAAACCGCTTCAGCTTCAAGTTTCT